>NC_039363.1:168572102-168586670 GCF_003573695.1 Papaver somniferum | reverse complement strand
TGCTAACCATTACTTTATCAAAATTATTATTACTTTTATTATCACCTATAATTACTATTATACTTGTTTTATTATTAACGTTGATGACTGAGCTATTATTCTAAGTACTCTTACAAATTATTGAATCCCTAAAATATTGTTAACATTAATGTAATTATAAATGGTTGACCCTTCGTATAAGTCAAAGTACTCGATAAATTTCTACATGACTTTCAAGATTTATCAATAATCAATCTTACTATTTTTAGTATTTAAGCTTTCTAGATTAATTATTCTCAAATCCTTATAAGCTAAAGTTATTGGCGTACCCTACAATTTTTACTTCATTACATAAACAGACAAACAATCAATCAAACAAACAAATCAATCAATCAAATAATTCTTTTAATTATTGATAGCTTTTAGTGATTAAGATGTTAGTTGATGACTTACACGAATTAGGGTTTAGGATGCTTCTAATTGAAGATCATAGAGAAGATGGAATATCTTTCCAAACCCTAATTAGTTTCATTCATCCAATTTCGGTATAACTCCACCTCATATAATTCTTTCATCAATTATTGGTAATCATATCTTTCCAAACGCTAGTAATCCATTCCACGAACGTGTCACTCTGGCGTTGGACGAAGAAGATATCATCATATTGATTTTAGGGGAAAAAGAGTCTTTTAGCAAGTAAACCGGCCTGGGTTTCCCTTAGCGAAGAGAGTGGGTGAAATAGTGTTATCCTTGGTATTATCTAGACCCAATCGAGAAGATAAACTCGATCTCATTTCTTTTTCTTCCTCTTATCTTCGTTTTCTTCTTTTTCTTTCTCTCTTTCTCTGTTCTTCTTGCTCGTGTTTCTGAGTGAGGTTGGTGAGTTGTTAGTGAGATTTGATTGATAAGAATCAACTGATGAAGATGTATAGATGATGGAGGAGTCGAGGTTGTTGTTGATGAAGAAGAAAAGATGATTCAGAGAACCAAGTTGGGATTTTCTGTGATTATGAAATAGGCACAACTGTAACTCAATCCCAACTCATCCAGCTCTATCTAACATCACTCTGTCACCTGCAACTCTGAATCGACATCATTTCATAACATACATCCCCAACATCACAAAACAGTTCTCAATCTTCATAACAAATTCTATCGAACCCTAATTCAGAAACCAAAACATATAATTCAAATATAGAACAAGATAAATCTAATTCCAAATCTAATTGATTTACCTTCTCTCAGTTTCCTGACTTCAATCAACTCCAGCACCACCATCAGTTAAACTTGATTCTACTCTTATCTCCAACTCAATTTCATCTCTTGATGTTCCCTGAATCCTTCTTAACAAACCCTAATTTCTATTCCTGAAGAACAGAAACCCTAACCCTTCGATTCTCCCATGAACCAACTTCAATACTTTAAATCAATCAAAAACTCATTTTTAATTCGTCACTTAAAGTCTCAGTTCATCTTCTAATTCTTTATCTGAATTTCAAACCCAAAACCAGAAACCCTAATTTCTTTACATACACGATAACATCTCAATTATTCTTCGCAATTAGCAGAATAATCCTCCTTCCTTTATACATCCTCACGATTTGATTCACTCAACCACGCCTCAATTTCATCTCTTGATCGTTAACAGAAGAAGAAATAGAAAGAGCAGAAGAAGAAAGAGAAACGAGAAGAAAGAAGAAGATAATAAGAAAGAAAAGAAGATAAGAGTCTTGGGTATATCTTCTCGATTTAGTCTCGATAATACCAAGGGGAAAAACTATTGAACACCCGTTGAAATGGATAAGGGAATCCCTAGTCGGTTTAATGGCCCCTCTCACTAAATTGATGTTATCTTCTTCGTCCGGTACCCGAATGACACGTTCAAGAATTATTGAATCAGTGGGTTTCTTCTATTAATTTATGTGACTTTCACTAGGCATTGAAGGGAGGCTTGCTTCTATTAGTGAACTGATAGATCTCAAAATTTTGCTTAGAAACTTTGTTATAGAGTATTTTCTCTCGTACTTAGAACCATTAACTTATTGAAATAGAAATTAGTATATTGAACCCAGAGCCACAAATTTTAGTTGTAGAAAGCCATATAGGTTTGTGCTTTGTTTTATGTTATTTGCGCTTAGATAAAAGATGATATTATTATATAAGGTGGGGAGTTTTTTGAAGACCAGAATAATGGTTTGATTTTCGAGAACGAAAATGAATAAGGTGGGGAGAATGTAAAGACCCGGAAGCTCGTCAACGGTATTAGACCAGTCAAGAGACGAATTAGACGCTAGTGACTCGATTAGTTTATCATGAACGTTAATTAATAGAAATTAATCTAACAAATATTTAGATACGAAACGAGTACCATTGATTAGATCTCGAAAAGTTATGCGAAATGGACTACTCGAACGTGTGAATCGAATACCGGACGAAGAAGAAAACATCAAGTCAATATGAAGGGTAAAATCGTCATTTCTGGGAAAATGATTTTGATGCAATAATGACACGTTGTGGCTTCCCATATCATTTTGGAGAGTGCCTTTATCATTTTTGGTTGGTCTTATCCCCAACCGATCGAGAAGATAAGTCTTCTTTTCACTTCTTTATCTTTTCTTTTTCTTCTTTCTTCTCATTCTTTCTTTCTCTCTGTTTCTTCTTCTCTTTCTTCTGTTCTTCGCCTTTGGAAATTCTGAGAGAGGTTCTTGGGGTTGTAAAATCAATAAAAAACTTAGGGGATGATGGTTGTGTGATGTAGAAGAAGTTGGTTTAACTTTGGATGAAGAAGAAATAATGGACTAAAGAGAATTGGAAGCTAGAGTTCTGTGATTTGGAGTTGATAGAGGGTTTGTGTGAAATTAAGTATGATTGTAAGCAATTGAAGATGGGTTTGGTGTATCTAAAATAAAATAGAAGATTTAGTAACTGAATTTCGATTCACGATGATGTCTGAATCAAAAGTTAGGGTTTCTGGAAGAAATCAAAGATGAATTAGAAGTTGAAATTGATGCTTTAAGAAGGGGATTTGAGATGGGTAATGTTCGATTGTATGAATTAGAGTTAAAGATAAAGAATAATTCGAGATTAAAGAAGATTAGGGTTTCTGTTCTTCCCCAAAACAGAAATTGGGTTTTAAGAAGAATTAATTTGGAGAGTTCAGAGGGTGCCAATGATTGGGTAAGCTTCTAAATAATCTTAATTTTAGTATTTTGATTTCAATTGGTTATATAATGAGTTTATGAGTTGTTATGGAATAAGAACTGAGATTGAATCAATTATGTGTGTATGTGTTAGTATGAATTGGAATGGTGCAGGGAGTATGAAGTATTGGTGGAAGTCTGGGAAAGGTAGGTGCTGGTGGTGATAGATTGTGTGTATCAATTTCTGGTAATGTTGTAAACTGATATTGGTTTGATTCAGGAAGTTGATAAAAGAATTAGGTAGTGACTAAATGGGTTTGTTGATGGCTGAATTGATTGACATGAAGTAGATGTATGAATGAATAGGTGGTTCTGAGATCGTTTTGAGTATTGTTGTTGTATTTACTGGGATGTTGTTGAATGTAAGGAAATGTTTATTGTATAGTAAGGGTAATTGTTTTGTTGAATTGAAGTTGGTAGTGAACTGTGATACCTACAGGTCGAGATGTAAGTTGGAAAATTGGGGATTGTAGTAATAGTATGAAGTTAAAAGTGAACTGGCGAATATGTTATGGGTTGAGTGGATGTTATTGTTGGGTGTTGTGTGGATTGGAGATAATAAAGATTGAGATTTGGTGTGAGTTGGTGTTGTTGAACTGGACGGTTATAGCTAAAATGAAGGAAAAAAAATGTTGAATTGATCTGGGTTAGTTTATACTGCAGTTGAGCTGTGTTGCAGGAACTTAGATTCTGTTGCAGGAAAGAGTTGAGTTGAATCTCTTTAGTAGAAGCTTAAAGCTGCAACTGCAGGTAGGCTTAATCTTTGATTGTAATTGGAATTCAGAGTTTGTTTAGTATAATTGTATTGAGTTTGTTAGTGTAATTGTAATGTTGCATCACTCTAGTCTAATCAGGTTATGTGTTGCACTAGATTTAGCCTTACTGTTCAGTGTGTCTGAGCAATGGCTCTGGCCTGTGCAAAGGATTTAGCCTTACTGTTCAGTGTGTCTGACTTAGTAAATCTGACTGAGTTAACTCAGTGACCAGACTTGACTCAGTGAACCTTGACTGAGTTGGTTTCTTTGACCTTTGACCCAGGACGTTGACCATTAGTTGACCCTTGACTGTCACTTTGACCGTTAGTTAACTCAGATGGATTGGACCTTAGTTAATGGGCTTGTTTAGTGGACTTGGTCTTAGAACTAGACTTCCTAGTTTGATGTTTGGACCTCTTACGGTCCGAATTAGCCTTTGGTTCCTGTAGTTGCAGGAAATCCTACACTACACCACTCATATGATTTCATGAATGATCAGCTCATTTTTAGGTTTTCACTCTTAATTTTATTGATTAATTTTTGAATGTTCTTACAAGAAAGATAAAGAAGTCAAGAATAATCTTTGCTCTGAACTTTCTCTCTCCTATTTACTTGTTTCTTACTCAAAAAGATCTCTCCTCCCTTTACAACTCGAATGACTATTTATAAGGAAATACATAGTAGATGACAGCTAATCTGTCCTTTATTTTCGGATATGGTTTGCGACATTCTCGCAACCTTACAAATGTTAACTTCGCAAGCTCTCTAATTTTCGCAAGATTATCACATCTTTATCATGATCCTTGCTGACGTCGTTTCTGAAATTGTTCTACGACGATATTGTGCAATACCATTGATAATTTCGCTGAGACATAATTGTTGCGAGATTCTGATCCTACATCTTTCCTCTTCTCATATCTTCTCTTCAAATTAGAGAATGATGTGAGAAATTCCGCAACTGCTTATCTTTTCATATTCCACATGTATCACACGTACTCTCTCTTCCATTTATTTCTTGACACGTCTTCTGTAACCGCTAGCTTTCAACCGCTCACGTCTCTTCGTCTTAATGGTTTTTATTTCTTCGAGAAGTAAATTTTCTTTATATAGTCTTCTCCCTCCCTCTTTCCACTTTTCTTTTTACTTTCTCTTCTATTTTTATTCTCTCATCTCTGCAACTCTGTCACTCTTCTGCAAATTCTGCTGCTGTAATTTTTTCTTCCTTCAATTCTTTTACTTTCTATACATTCCCATACTCTATATTCAATCATGGCTCCAAGTGGTCATAGATATGAGAAGAATCTACAAGATGTCCAAAAAGATCTTGCTAATAAAGGTCTTACACTCTCCCCCATTCCTGGTGTGAATGCCAAATCAATTCTTTCTGTCAAGCTTTTCTCCAATCAAAATTGTGATGATCAATCAATCATAATTTTGCTAGGTCAAATTCTCGCAGGTCTCCCTATTCCTCTTTATAACCCAGACATTCCTTTATTTTATGAAATTCTCGCTCATCCAGGATTTTCGCGAGCCATTTTCCAACGAAGTGGGGACTGCATCCGTCTGATGCTAGAGTTCGCTAATCGTGGTGTTGGTAGAGGATCTCTTTACTCCAAAGAACTTAGGGATCAAAAATTCGCAAACCTAGAAATAGTTGCTGAGAAGTATACAGTGGTGAATTTCTTTGAAAACTACGAACTTATCTCCATGAAGAAAGAGAATACTCGCTGGGGTATTCGATTAAGAAGGAAAGATAACATTGATGAAACCAAAATTCTTATGCAAGATATTGACTGGCATTCTGGTAAAAACACAACTCCTCGCCAATCCAAAGATGATAAATGGTGTGTTTTTCCTTTAATGTTAAAGGGACCCTACATTGCTGGATCAAATGTTCTTCCTACGAATCTCGCTGCATATCAACCTTGGGTTTTCTCTTGGCCCGAGAAGGAGAAAGAGGTATGTTTCTCCCCTTTAACTCATTTTATATTTCGTTATTGATTTTTACTATTCTGTTCGCTAAATCTTGCGATATTCCGCAGATCCAAAAATTGAAGGATAGTTATAATAGGACTGGGAAATCTAGTACTCTGTTAGCTCTTCGCTCATACACAGATGAGGTAAGAAATTTTCTCTTATGAATTTAAATAGTACTGTTACTTTCATGCTTCCATTTCTTATTTCTATCTGTGTGTGAAGATTATTGCTGAAGTAGAAGAATCTGCTGATGCTGCGAAGATTGGTGATAAAGGTAAAGGTGCTCTTCGCAGGGAAAAATCAACTGGTCCTCCTCCAAAGAAAAGAAAAGTTAGTTCTCCTTCTCCTTCAAATGTTCCTTCTAACGAAAATTTCTAAAGTGACAAGGGTGATGAGGATAACGATGATTTTGTTGCAACTGAAGATTCTCCACCTGAATCTTCTATGGCTAAGCTTTCTGGCCTCTTTTCTGATTCTCTACAAGGAACGGGATATAGACAATTCGCAAATACCTGCAAAGCTCTCGCTACCCTTTGTGATGTCCCTTTACTAGATGGTGATAGCTCTCTTCGTGGAGTTTCTAGATCAGTGACTCCCGACTTCTTGCATTCTCTCAATAGTCTGGTATACTTTTATTTCTTTTACTTCTTCATTGTTATAACTCAAAATCTCTTTCTATATTAATATTTTTTATTTCTTTTCGCATGCTGGAAAAGCTTCTTTTGCGGTTGCCTCAGATCTAGAGAGAAGACGCGAAAATCTTGAAAAGAAGAATCTTCAATTTCGCAAGAAGAATGAAGAATTGGAAGCTGAAGTTAAAGGTCTTTGCGAGAAAAATAAACAATTAGAAATTGATTCTTCCTCATACAAGAACAAAATTTCTAGTATTAAACAAGCTAATAATCAGCTTTACGGTATGCTACTTTTCTCTTTTCTCTTTATTCATTCATCCTGTTGTTTTTATCTTATTTACATGATCCTTTTTGCAGACATTTTTGGTCTTTCTGATGAAGCTACCCTTCTTCGCTCATTTCCTAATGCCTTAGATAATGATACACTTCTTGAACGTCTTAACAATTCTTTAAATAGCTTCTCAAATGATAGAATTTCATCTCTTTCTCTAAATGAACTTAGATCGAAATTTCGCCTCTTAGAAATTGATCATAGATCCAGTTTAAGCTTAGCCAACAGATTTAAGCGTCTCCTTATTGATTCCAAAGAGAAAACCAATGAGTTAAGAACCAAGATTAGTGGTCTCATAGATGATAAGGATCGTATCTCTGATCAAGGTGCCAAGGCTTTGGCGAAATTCCAAGAGGCTCTCCTTGAAGTTCAACTTGAGCGAGATGAAGCTAACCGCAAGAATATTGAACTCTGCGAAAGGGAAAATCAAATTCGTTATCGTCTTCTTATAAGTAGTGAAGATGAATTTTTCTGGGCTGTGAAAATTTTAGATGATGCTAGAAAAGATTTAGGCGTAAATGTTAGTCTCCAAGTTGAACATACAGCCTTGATTAGAGACATGATTTCTGACAGAGAAGGTTGCTAATTGCTCTTCTTTACTAATCTTTTGCTTCTTATAAATTTTCATCAAGTTAATAATTGGTTGTCTTTTGATCGCAGATTCTGAAAATCGTGAAAAGATTGAAGAACTTAAAGCTGAAAAGGAGGAACTCGCAAAGAATCTTTCTTCTCGCAACGACAAGTATTCTAGATTAAAGAATCAAATCAAAATCACCGTTGAGAATTTTAAGAATGACGCTATGCATTTTCGCAATCAAACCATCCAGATGGTTTGTGATGATCATAATATCCCACATTCTGATTATCCTTGTCTTTTGGAAGAAATCCCAAAGAATACTCCCAGTTTGATTATCTCTGATAGTGAAGCTGACGATGAAGAATCTGATAGTGATGGAAGTTCTGATGGTGATGAAGATTCTGACGAATATGAAGAAGGAAACAAGTCTGATGAAGATAATGAAGGATTAACCAAAAAATAGTCTTTACTTCTTTCTTTGACTCTTTGTAATACTTGTATATTTATTCCTTCTATCTGTATATTTGTGTTTCTTCCATTTTAACCTGCGTAAATGAAAATAATTCTTCTTTGCAATACAGTTAATCAATACAATCATTAATTCTTGAATTTTTGAGCAAAACTCTTATATGGAGATAAATAACATTTTCTAATTTCAGACATTCCCATACTTGCCTCTGTTATTTGAATCCAAATGAGAGATTTCATAAAAAAATTCTTATTGTATAATTTCGCAATCTTTTGCGAAGTGAATTTTGTTTCTTTTCAAAATCTCATTCCTGTGTGGTCTTATTTTTCCTTCCTAATTAAAGGTCTTATTATGCCACCTCTTATCATTGCGACAAAATCGCAGGACGTCCTTGCATTTTCATGCAAAAACTCATTGATCTTTCCTTAACTTTTTCTTTTGTATTATGGCCTCTTCAGGAATGTTGCGACAATATCACAAGCCTAAATATTCTTGCGAAAATAAGGCCCCATGACATTGCCGTCGTGCGACGAAATCGCAGGACGTCTTCGCACTTTCATGCGAAAACCCATTGATCTCGTCTTATCCTTTTCTTTTGCATTATTGCCTCTTCAGGATTGTTGCACAAATATGACAAGACTTAATATCCTTGCGAATAAAAAGCCTCATGACATTTGCGTCTTAAGACACTTATCAGCTCCCTAATGGAGGGTGCCGCCCTTATCTCCCCCCTGGTTGCCCCTTCAAGGAGGCGTACTTCTACCATACAAGGTTAGCTCCTCCCATCCATTCTTAACAATAAACAGTTTTTTTCGCAGACTCTTATCCCTTTTACCTACAGGGATTATGGTTACGAGACTGCACCCTAAGTGGGGTTTTCTTCAGACTGAGTGCAGTATAAGTCAAGACTTGTCAAGAATGGCAAGGACGCTTCAAACGCCCCCGACACTCTTGACTCAACCGTGTATCTCGGCGCCTTGATCATATATGCACTCCTTGGGAGAGTCCTTATTACCTTAGTCGCCCAACCCAAGTCATATGCTCAAGTTGAGAATCCAAGGTGCCTCTCCCGGATGGACTTTATTGACCCCAAATCTCCATGACTCAGGTTCCGGTGGCGGTGTAGACTTTCCCTGAATCATGCAATAGGTACCCCCTTATATGACATACTTTAGGTCTTACATTTGCCTCTTGCGAAATTGTATTCGCGAACTAGGGTGTACGCCATAAAGGTTCGCCTCTTTCATTTTTGTCATTCTTCTCTGATTATTTTCTAGTAAAATTCATTATCTCTACGAGAGTCTCGCAAATCATTATATTGTATCTGAACTTCACAATCTCAATTTTGTCGCTCAATCAAATATATATATATTTTTTTTGAGAATTTTACTTATTGCGAGATTATCGAAACAACTTAATCATTCATACATTTCTTGTTTTTATTACCTTTGCCATCCTCTACTTCTTTATTATTTTCTGCTACTGCTTCCTTGGTAGTGGTATGTTCATCCTTTTTATTCTGAACTAGCATTAATTTCGCACATCTCTTCTCCTTTCTTTTCGATTATATCCACAATCAACCTCTCACTTCTTTGTACGTATTTGATTTTTTGTCTCCAGTTTTCCTTCTTATTTGCTCTTCCTTCGCAAGATTCTATCTCAGTTTCGTAACATCTCTTTCCTTCAACCCAATCTCCCTTTATGATTCATACACCATTAGGGTGAGGGAATTTGATGCATTGGTGGAAAGTTGAAGCTACACCTAGAATCCCATGTAGCCAAGGTCGACCAATTAATGCATTGTAGGGTGATTTTACGTCAACGACACAGAATGAGATTTCAGAAGATATTCCCTTCATTGGAATTTGCATAGTAACCTCCCCTTTAGGCTTGTTAGAAGCACCATTAAAACCATAAATCTTATATTTTGATGGTATAAGATCATCATCTCTTCCACCCATGGTTTTATAAGTATGATAGAATAAGATGTTCACAGAGCTTCCATTATCGACTAGAATTCTATTGATTGCCCATGAATCTTCATCTTCATCATCATCATCTTCTTTCGGTTTTGGATTAATTTCTAATTTTATTACCAATGGATTGTCATGCACCTCTTCTCTTTCGGGAATTTCTTCTGCGATAAAAGAAATGATCTGTTTCTGCCATTCCTCTAATCGCGAGATTTTCGCAATATTCATAATTTGTCTTCCATTACTATCTCTTGCGGACACTCTACTCAAAACATTATCATGAAAATCTTCAATTGTCTTATATGAATATACGATAGAGTGACAGAATAGACTTTTTGCTTTTGCACTAACTTCTATGAAGAATGTTTCTTTCTTTTTCATCGTATTCACTTTGTGATGTTCTGGTGGTGGTGGTGGTGGTGGTGGTAATGGTTGAGATTGCGGATGCCCTATCAGAAAGTCGTTTAGTTTTCCTTGATCTATCATTCTCAAAATAATTCTCTTTATATTTCTGCAATCATTCGTTGTATGTCCATGAAAATGATGATAATAACAAAATTCATGACTTCTATGGTTTGGGGGTGGTTCCGTTCCCATGTTCCATGGTGTTGGTATATTCTCCATCAAAATTATAGCTTCCCATATCTTCTCCACACTTGCATTTAGAGGTGGCATCTTGATTTCTTCCCATAATACCTTGTGACTTCCTTGTCCTCTATTAAAGTTTGGTCTTTGACCTCCATAAGTTTCTTGTGGTTGATCGAGTCTTTGAATCTTGTTATTTCCTCCACGATTGTAGAAATTTCTTTATCTTTCATACTCTTCTTGATATCGACTTCCCATAGCTACCAACTTCTGTTGATTGTTACCTGTCACCTTTTCTTGTTGTACTTGCGAAGTATTCGCCACTGTGTTTATTAGCTTGGGTAATAATCTTGCATTCGCTGTTTGTGAGCTGGTGTTCGCAACTGGATATGATTTCATTTCATTTTGTCTTTCCTCTAAAGCAATGTATTCTTCTTGAAGTTCTCGCAATTCAGTCATTGTAATCGTATTCTTGACTCTGAAAATTTGGACATACAACAAGTTTGTTGCAAACATAGCATTAATGAATGATAATATGAGATATCTCTCGTCTACATGGCCAGCCATTTCGCTACACATAGTTCTCCATCTTTTAGTCAAGTGTTTCAAACTTTCGCCAATCCTTTGTTTTAATCCAAACACATCTTCTATACCAGGTCGTGAGGAATTATTACTTATATATTCTCCCAAGAATGTGGTCTGTAAATGATTGAAGGAGGTTATTGTATTCTTTGGTAAACCTTCAAACCATTTTAACGCTTCTCCTGTTAAGCTGGATGTGAAATATTTGCACAATACCGCATCATGATTTTTCCATTGTAACATCCACCTCACATAAGCTTTAATGTGTTGAATTGCACAAGTTGTTCCATCGAAAATGCTGGTTAATGCAGGAAAATTGCATTTTGGTGGTATTCATCCTAATTGTACTTCCCTTGTAAATGGAGTTTTCGCAGCTTCTTCTATTGCTTCATCCAATTGTCTTCTACCTACTTCTCCTCTGTTGTTTAGCATTCCTCCCATTTCTTCTAATTCTTTCAAGATTTGTTTATTTACACCTGAATCTTGGCCCATTGGTCTTTTTAATTTTGCTTCTCTTCTTCTGCGTTCACATCTATCTTCTCTTGCGAAATTTCGTATCTCTTCTTCATTATCCTCATCTCGTCTTCTTCTACGATTCTCTTCCTCATCCCTATCTTGAATTCACAAATGATGATGTCGTTCATTTTCCCCTCCATAATTTTGTTCATTTCTTATCAACTCAATTCGCTGTTTTTCAGCCATTCTCTTCACTCTATCATACTCCTCATTGAGATTATCATTATTCCGGTTTTGTATACGCCTTCTTTCTCGATTGTCATGATTGTTCTGGCGAATTGTCTCCTGAATCTCTTGCTCTTCCATTTCCGCTCTCAACCTTTCACGTTTGCAGATTAAACATGCTTGTTCAGCATTATGTCTTTCAATTTCTTCTTCGATTGTCTATTGATTTCTTTGATTTTCTCTCACATGTAAAATTCTTCTTCCCTCCTCTTGATTTCCTTCGCCGTCTTGGTTATTTTGTATCTGAATTTGCACGTTCTCTTGATTTCCTCCAATTTTCCCATCATCAAAAGTTTCATTTTGTGGAATATAACGATCATCAGTTCTTTCTCTATTTTCGTGATATTCTTCATTAGGATTTGATTTTTCTTCTTGAATATTGTTTCCAGTATTGATCGTGGGTGAATTTTGCCTCATTTCTCTTCTAATCGATCTGGAATATGATTTTGTAATACTTCTCGATCTTCTATTTTGCAATCTGATATTCTCCATCCTTAATTCGTGATTTTTCCTTGTCAAATTCGCACGTTCTTCTGCCTCGGCTCTTCTTTCTTCATGTATTCTTCGTCTCAATGTTTCTAACGCTCCAATTTCCTCATTTCCTTGAATTATTCCTTCATCTACTTCTTGATTTCTCTCTTCCTGTCTATAATTTCTATTTTTTTGCTCTCCTTCTATTTCCTCTGCTGAATTTGATCGCCAAGTGTGTACGCTCACTCTGTCATAATCTGTATTCCTCTCTTGAACTAACGTTTGTTGAATTGGCGATTGAATTAGATTTTCTCTGTTATTTCTCATTCTAGTAAATTCTTCCATTTCACTTCTTTCTCTTCCAGCAATTCTCTTTCTTCTTCTAATAGTAGTCGGTTGTTCAGATGTATTTCTTCTTCTAGCCATTTCTTCAATGCTAACAGTATTGCAAGAAATTATGAAAAATTCTTAATCAATCACTTTAAATTTTCACAAATCTCAATATCAATCTTTAGCTTTTTCTAGAATAATCTTCAACTCGTCCCTGTTTCTAGCGCCATTATGTAGTTGCAGGAAATCATACACTACACCATTCATATGATTTCATGGATGATCATCCCATTTTAAGGTTTTCACTCTTAATTTTATTCATTAATTTTTGAATGTTCTTACAAGAAAGATAAAGAAGTCAAGAATAATCTTTGCTCTGAACTTTCTCTCTCCTATTTACTTGTTTCTTACTCAAAAAAGATCTCTCCTCCCTTTACAACTCGAATGACTATTTATAAGGAAATACATAGTAGATGACAGCTAATCTGTCCTTTATTTTCGGATATGGTTTGCGACATTCTCGCAACCTTACAAATGTTAACTTCGCAAGCTCTCTAATTTTCGCAAGACTATTACATCTTTCTCATGATCCTTGATGACGTCGTTTCTGAAATTGTTCTGCGACGCTATTGTGCAATACCATTGATAATTTTGCTGAGACATAATTGTTGCGATATTCTGATACTACAGTTCCTTCTACAAAGTTGTAGATATTCATAAGACTTAGTTATTGGACTATATAACCAACCTAATTGAATTAGTAAACCCTTAGATGAGTTAAAAAATAAAATGGAAGGTGTAGAATCATAAATGTGCTTAGAACCATAGTTAAACTTGTATGATTCTTGTGTGAGCCATTTTGGTTAGATTCTTAGAGTTCTTGTGTGATTAACAGTTAGTCTATATTAACAACGATCGATTCATAGGATGAACCGGTGGATCGCGGATCTCGAGGTAGGCGTGGCTTGTCATCAAAAGAGGTGGGAATACATTTGACTCTTTGGTAATCATTGTCGTTTCTTTTACAAGAGTTTATGTTTTACAAATTTCATACATTCCCATACTTGCCTCTGTTATTTGAATCCAAATGAGAGATTTCATAAAAAAAATCTTATTGTATAATTTCGCAATCTTTTGCGAAGTGAATTTTGTTTCTTTTCAATCTCATTCCTGTGTGGTATTATTTTGCCTTCCTAATTAAAGGTCTTATTATGCCACCTCTTGTCATTGCGACAAAATCGCAGGACGTCCTTGCATTTTCATGCAAAAACTCATTGATCTTGCCTTAACTTTTTCTTTTGTATTATGGCCTCTTCAGGAATGTTGCGATAATATGACAGGCCTAAATATTCTTGCGAAAATAAATCCCCATGACATTGCCGTCGTGCGACGAAATCGCAGGACGTCTTCGCACTTTCATGCGAAAACCCATTGATCTCGTCTTATCCTTTTCTTTTGTATTATTGCCTCTTCAGGATTGTTGCACAAATATGACAAGCCTTAATATCCTTTCGAATAAAAATCCTCATGACATTTGCGTCTTAAGACACTTATCAGCTCCCTAATGGAGGGTGCCGCCCTTATCTCCCCCCTGGTTTCACCTTCAAGGAGGCGTACTTCTACCATACAAGGTTAGCTCCTCCCATCCAGTCTTAATAATAAACAGTTGTTTTCGCAGACTCTTATCCCTTTTACCTATAGGGATTATGGTTACGAGACTGCACCCTAAGTGGGGTTTTCTTCAGGCCGAGTGCAGTATAAGTCAAGACTTGTCAAGAATGGCAAGGACGCTTCAAACGCCCCCGACACTCTTGACTCAACCGTGTATCTCGGCGCCTTGATCATATCTGCACTCCTTGGGAGAGTCCTTATTACCTTAGTCGCCCAACCCAAGTCATATGCTCAAGTTGAGAATCCAAGGTGCCTCTCCCGGATGGGCTTTATTGACCCCAAATCTCCATGACTC
>NC_039363.1:168571923-168572092 GCF_003573695.1 Papaver somniferum | reverse complement strand
TTCTTTCTCTTCCAGCAATTCTCTTTCTTCTTCTAATAGTAGTCGGTTGTTCAGATGTATTTCTTCTTCTAGCCATTTCTTCAATGCTAACAGTATTGCAAGAAATTATGAAAAATTCTTAATCAATCACTTTAAATTTTCACAAATCTCAATATCAATCTTTAGCTTT
>NC_039363.1:168570230-168571913 GCF_003573695.1 Papaver somniferum | reverse complement strand
CTCGGCGCCTTGATCATATCTGCACTCCTTGGGAGAGTCCTTATTACCTTAGTCGCCCAACCCAAGTCATATGCTCAAGTTGAGAATCCAAGGTGCCTCTCCCGGATGGGCTTTATTGACCCCAAATCTCCATGACTCGGGTTCCGGTGGCGGTGTAGCTTTTCCCTGAATCATGCAATAGGTACCCCCTTATATGACATACTTTAGGTCTTACATTTGACTCTTGCGAAATTGTATTCGCGAACTAGGGTGTACGCCATAAAGGTTCGCCTCTTTCATTTTTGTCATTCTTCTCTGATTATTTTCTGTAAAATTCATTATCTCTACGAGAGTCTCGCAAATCATTATATTGTATCTGAACTTCGCAATCTCAATTTTGTCGCTCAATCAAATATATATATATATATTTTTTTGAGAATTTTACCTATTGCGAGATTATCGCAACAACTTAATCATTCATACATTTCTTGTTTTTATTACCTGGCCATCCTCTGCTTCTTTATTATTTTCTGCTACTGCTTCCTTGGTAGTGGTATGTTCATCCTTTTTGTTCTGAACTAGCATTAATTTCGCACATCTCTTCTCCTTTCTTTTCGATTATATCCACAATCAACCTCTCACTTCTTTGTACGTATTTGATTTTTTGTCGCCAGTTTTCCTTCTTGTTTGCTCTTCCTTCGCAAGATTCTATCTCAGTTTCGTAACATCTCTTTCCTTCAACCCAATCTCCCTTTATGATTCATACACCATTAGGGTGAGGGAATTTGATGCATTGGTGGAAAGTTGAAGCTACACCTAGAATCCCATGTAGCTAAGGTCGACCAATTAATGCATTGTAGGGTGATTCTACGTCAACGACACAGAATGAGATTTCAGAAGATATTCCCTTCATTGGAATTTGCATAGTAACCTCCCCTTTAGGCTTGTTAGCAGCACCATTAAAACCATAAATCTTATATGTTGATGGTATAAGATCATCATCTCTTCCACCCATGGTTTTATAAGTATGATAGAATAAGATGTTCACAGAGCTTCCATTATCGACTAGAATTCTATTGATTGCCCATGAATCTTCATCTTCATCATCCTCATCTTCTTTCGGTTTTGGATTAATTTCTAATTTTATTACCAATGGATTGTCATGCACCTCTTATCCTTCGGGAATTTCTTCTGCGGTAAAAGAAATGATCTGTTTCTGCCATTCCTCTAATCGCGAGATTTTCGCAATATTCATAATTTGTCTTCCATTACTATCTCTTGCGAACACTCTACTCAAAACATTATCATGAAAATCTTCAATTGTCTTATATGAATGTACGATAGAGTGACAGAATAGACTTTTTGCTTTTGCACCAACTTCTATGAAGAATGTTTCTTTCTTTTTCATCGTATTCACTTTGTGATGTTCTGGTGGTGGTGGTGGTGGTAATGGTTGAGATTGCGGATGCCCTATCAGAAAGTCGTTTAGTTTTCCTTGATCTATCATTCTCAAAATAATTCTCTTTACATTTCTGCAATCATTCGTTGTATGTCCATGAAAATGATGATAAGAACAAAATTCATGACTTCTATGGTTTGGGGGTGGTTCCGTTCCCATGTTCCATGGTGTTGGTATATTCTCCATCAAAATTATAGCTTCCCATATCTTCTCCACACTTGCATTTAGAGGTGGCATCTTGATTT
>NC_039363.1:168569874-168570220 GCF_003573695.1 Papaver somniferum | reverse complement strand
AACCCTTAGATGAGTTAAAAAATAAAATGGAAGGTGTAGAATCATAAATGTGCTTAGAACCATAGTTAAACTTGTATGATTCTTGTGTGAGCCATTTTGGTTAGATTCTTAGAGTTCTTGTGTGATTAACAGTTAGTCTATATTAACAACGATCGATTCATAGGATGAACCGGTGGATCGCGGATCTCGAGGTAGGCGTGGCTTGTCATCAAAAGAGGTGGGAATACATTTGACTCTTTGGTAATCATTGTCGTTTCTTTTACAAGAGTTTATGTTTTACAAATTTCATACATTCCCATACTTGCCTCTGTTATTTGAATCCAAATGAGAGATTTCATAAAAAAAA
>NC_039363.1:168567846-168569864 GCF_003573695.1 Papaver somniferum | reverse complement strand
AACAAAATTCATGACTTCTATGGTTTGGGGGTGGTTCCGTTCCCATGTTCCATGGTGTTGGTATATTCTCCATCAAAATTATAGCTTCCCATATCTTCTCCACACTTGCATTTAGAGGTGGCATCTTGATTTTTTCCCATAATACCTTGTGACTCCTTGTCCTCTATTAAAGTTTGGTCTTTGACCTCCATAAGTTTCTTGTGGTTGATCGAGTCTTTGAATCTTGTTATTTCCTCCACGATTGTAGAAATTTCTTTCTCTTTCATACTCTTCTTGATCTCGACTTCCCATAGCTACCAACTTCTGTTGATTGTTAACTGTCACCTTTTCTTGTTGTACTTGCGAAGTATTCGCCACTATGTTTATTAGCTTGGGTAATAAGCTTGCATTCGCTGTTTGTGAGCTGGTGTTCGAAACTGGATATGATTTCATTTCATTTTGTCTTTCCTCTAAAACAATGTATTCTTCTTGAAGTTCTCGCAATTCAGTCATTGTAATCGTATTCTTGACTCTGAAAATTTGGACATACAACAAGTTTGTTGCAAACATAGCATTAATGAATGATAATATGAGATATCTCTCGTCTACATGGCCAGCCATTTCGCTACACATAGTTCTCCATCTTTTAGTCAAGTGTTTCAAACTTTCGCCAATCCTTTGTTTTAATCCAAACACATCTTCTATACCAGGTCGTGAGGAATTATTACTTATATATTCTCCCAAGAATGTGGTCTGTAAATGATTGAAGGAGGTTATTGTATTCTTTGGTAAACCTTCAAACCATTTTAACGCTTCTCCTGTTAAGCTGGACGTGAAATATTTGTACAATACCGCATCATGATTTTCCCATTGTAACATGCACCTCACATAAGCTTTAATGTGTTGAATTGCACAAGTTGTTCCATCGAAAATGCTGGTTAATGCAGGAAAATTGCATTTTGGTGGTATTCCTCCTAATTTTACTTCCCTTGTAAATGGAGTTTTCGCAGCTTCTTCTATTGCTTCATCCAATTGTCTTCTACCTACTTCTCCTCTGTTATTTAGCATTCCTCCCATTTCTTCTAATTCTTTCAATATTTGTTTATTTACACCTGAATCTTGGCCCATTGGTCTTTTTAATTTTGCTTCTCTTCTTCTGCGTTCACATCTATCTTCTCTTGCGAAATTTCGTATCTCTTCTTCATTATCCTCATCTCGTCTTCTTCTACGATTCTCTTCCTCATCCCTATCTTGAATTCACAAATGATGATGTCGTTCATTTTCCCCTCCATAATTTTGTTCATTTCTTATCAACTCAATTCGCTGTTTTTCAGCCATTCTCTTCACTCTATCATACTCCTCATTGAGATTATCATTATTCCGGTTTTGTATACGCCTTCTTTCTCGATTGTCATGATTGTTCTGGCGAATTGTCTCCTGAATCTCTTGCTCTTCCATTTCCGCTCTCAACCTTTCACGTTCGCAGATTAAATGTGCTTGTTAAGCATTATGTCTTTCAATTTCTTCTTCGATTGTCTATTGATTTCTTTGATTTTCTCTCACATGTAAAATTCTTCTTCCCTCCTCTTGATTTCCTTCGCCGTCTTGGTTATTTTGTCTCTGAATTTGCCCGTTCTCTTGATTTCCTCCAATTTTCCCATCATCAAAAGTTTCATTTTGTGGAATATAACGATCATCAGTTCTTTCTCTATTTTCGTGATATTCTTCATTAGGATTTGATTTTTCTTCTTGAATATTGTTTCCAGTATTGATCGTGGGTGAATTTTGCCTCATTTCTCTTCTAATCGATCTGGAATATGATTTTGTAATACTTCTCGATCTTCTATTCTGCAATCTGATATTCTCCATCCTTAATTCGTGATTTTTCCTTGTCAAATTCGCACGTTCTTCTGCCTCGGCTCTTCTTTCTTCATGTATTCTTCGTCTCAATGTTTCTAACGCTCCAATTTCCTCATTTCCATGAATTATTCCTTCATCTACTTCTTGATTTCTCTCTTCCTGTCTATAATTTCTATTTT
>NC_039363.1:168532322-168567787 GCF_003573695.1 Papaver somniferum | reverse complement strand
TTTTTTTGCTCTCCTTCTATTTCCTCTGCTGAATTTGATCGCCAAGTGTGTACGCTCACTCTGTCATAATCTGTATTCCTCTCTTGAACTAACGTTTGTTGAATTGGCGATTGAATTAGATTTTCTCTGTTATTTCTCATTCTAGTAAATTCTTCCATTTCACTTCTTTCTCTTCCAGCAATTCTCTTTCTTCTTCTAATAGTAGTCGGTTGTTCAGATGTATTTCTTCTTCTAGCCATTTCTTCAATGCTAACAGTATTGCAAGAAATTATGAAAAATTCTTAATCAATCACTTTAAATTTTCACAAATCTCAATATCAATCTTTAGCTTTCTCTAGAATAATCTTCAACTCGTCCCTGTTTCTAGCGCCATTATGTAGTTGCAGGAAATCATACACTACACCATTCATATGATTTCATGGATGATCATCCCATTTTAAGGTTTTCACTCTTAATTTTATTCATTAATTTTTGAATGTTCTTACAAGAAAGATAAAGAAGTCAAGAATAATCTTTGCTCTGAACTTTCTCTCTCCTATTTACTTGTTTCTTACTCAAAAAAGATCTCTCCTCCCTTTACAACTCGAATGACTATTTATAAGGAAATACATAGTAGATGACAGCTAATCTGTCCTTTATTTTCGGATATGGTTTGCGACATTCTCGCAACCTTACAAATGTTAACTTCGCAATCTCTCTAATTTTCGCAAGACTGTCACATCTTTCTCATGATCCTTGCTGACGTCGTTTCTGAAATTGTTCTGCGATGCTATTGTGCAATACCATTGATAATTTTGCTGAGACATAATTGTTGCGAGATTCTGATCCTACAGTTCCTTCTACAAAGTTGTAGATATTCATAAGACTTAGTTATTGACTATATAACCAACCTAATTGAATTAGTAACCCTTAGATGAGTTAAAAAATAAAATGGAAGGTGTAGAATCATAAATGTGCTTAGAACCATAGTTAAACTTGTATGATTCTTGTGTGAGCCATTTTGGTTAGATTCTTAGAGTTCTTGTGTGATTAACAGTTAGTCTATATTAACAACGATCGATTCATAGGATGAACCGGTGGATCGCGGATCTCGAGGTAGGCGTGGCTTGTCATCAAAAGAGGTGGGAATACATTTGACTCTTTGGTAATCATTGTCGTTTCTTTTACAAGAGTTTATGTTTTACAAATTTCATACATTCCCATACTTGCCTCTGTTATTTGAATCCAAATGAGAGATTTCATAAAAAAAAATCTTATTGTATAATTTCGCAATCTTTTGCGAAGTGAATTTTGTTTCTTTTCAAAATCTCATTCCTGTGTGGTCTTATTTTGCCTTCCAAATTAAAGGTATTATTATGCCACCTCTTGTCATTGCGAAAAAATCGCAGGACGTCCTTGCATTTTCATGCAAAAACTCATTGATCTTGCCTTAACTTTTTCTTTTGTATTATGGCCTCTTCAGGAATGTTGCGACAATATGACAGGCCTAAATATTCTTGCGAAAATAAAACCCCATGACATTGTCGTCGTGAGACGAAATCGCAGGACGTCTTCGCACTTTCATGCGAAAACCCATTGATCTCGTCTTATCCTTTTCTTTTGTATTATTGCCTCTTCAGGATTGTTGCACAAATATGACAAGCCTTAATATCCTTGCGAATAAAAAGCCTCATGACATTTGCGTCTTAAGACACTTATCATCTCCCTAATGGAGGGTGCCGCCCTTATCTCCCCCCTGGTTGCCCCTTCAAGGAGGCGTACTTCTACCATACAAGGTTAGCTTCTCCCATCCAGTCTTAACAATAAACAGTTGTTTTCGCAGACTCTTATCCCTTTTACCTATAGGGCTTATGGTTACGAGACTGCACCCTAAGTGGGGTTTTCTTCAGGCCGAGTGCAGTATAAGACAAGACTTGTCAAGAATGGCAAGGACGCTTCAAACGCCCCCGACACTCTTGACTCAACCGTGCATCTCGGCGCCTTGATCAGATCTGCACTCCTTGGGAGAGTCCTTATTACCTTAGTCGCCCAACCCAAGTCATATGCTCAAGTTGAGAATCCAAGGTGCCTCTCCCGGATGGGCTTTATTGACCCCAAATCTCCATGACTCAGGTTCCGGTGGCGGTGTAGCTTTTCCCTGAATCATGCAATAGGTACCCCCTTATATGACATACTTTAGGTCTTACGTTTGCCTCTTGCGAAATTGTATTCTCGAACTAGGGTGTACGCCATAAAGGTTCGCCTCTTTCATTTTTGTCATTCTTCTCTGATTATTTTCTATAAAATTCATTATCTCTACGAGAGTCTCGCAAATCATTATATTGTATCTGAACTTCGCAATCTCAATTTTGTCTCTCAATCAAATATATATATTTTTTTTTGAGAATTTTACCTATTGCGAGATTATCGCAACAACTTAATCATTCATACATTTCTTGTTTTTATTACCTTTGCCATCCTCTGCTTCTTTATTATTTTCTTCTACTGCTTCCTTTGTAGTGGTATGTTCATCCTTTTTATTCTGAACTAACATTAATTTCGCACATCTCTTCTCCTTTCTTTTCGATTATATCCACAATCAACCTCTCACTTCTTTGTACGTATTTGATTTTTTGTCGCCAGTTTTCCTTCTTGTTTGCTCTTCCTTCGCAAGATTCTATCTCAGTTTCGTAACATCTCTTTCCTTCAACCCAATCTCCCTTTATGATTCATACACCATTAGGGTGAGGGAATTTGATGCATTGGTGGAAAGTTGAAGCTACACCTAAAATCCCATGCAGCTAAGGTCGACCAATTAATGCATTGTAGGGTGATTTTACGTCAACGACACAGAATGAGATTTCAGAAGATATTCCCTTCATTGGAATTTGCATAGTAACCTCCCCTTTAGGCTTGTTAGCAGCACCATTAAAACCATAAATCTTATATTTTGATGGTATAAGATCATCATCTCTTCCACTCATGGTTTTATAAGTATGATAGAATAAGATGTTCACAGAGCTTCCATTATCGACTAGAATTCTATTGATTTCCCATGAATCTTCATCTTCATCATCCTGATCTTCTTTCGGTTTTGGATTAATTTCTAATTTTATTACCAATAGATTGTCATGCACCTCTTCTCCTTCGGGAATTTCTTCTGCGGTAAAAGAAATGATCTGTTTCTGCCATTCCTCTAATCGCGAGATTTTCGCAATATTCATAATTTGTCTTCCATTACTATCTCTTGCGAACACTCTACTCAAAACATTATCATGAAAATCTTCAATTGTCTTATATGAATGTACGATAGAGTGAGAGAATAGACTTTTTGCTTTTGCACCAACTTCTATGAAGAATGTTTCTTTCTTTTTCATCGTATTCACTTTGTGATGTTCTGGTGGTGGTGGTGGTGGTAATGGTTGAGATTGCGGATGCCCTATCAGAAAGTCGTTTAGTTTTCCTTGATCTATCATTCTCAAAATAATTCTCTTTACATTTCTGCAATCATTCGTTGTATGTCCATGAAAATGATGATAAGAACAAAATTCATGACTTTTATGGTTTGGGGGTGGTTCCGTTTCCATGTTCCATGGTGTTGGTATATTCTCCATCAAAATTATAGCTTCCCATACCTTCTCCACACTTGCATTTAGAGGTGGCATCTTGATTTCTTCCCATAATACCTTGTGACTTCCTTGTCCTCTATTAAAGTTTGGTCTTTGACCTCCATAAGTTTCTTGTGGTTGACCGAGTCTTTGAATCTTGTTATTTCCTCCACGATTGTAGAAATTTCTTTCTCTTTCATACTCTTCTTGATCTCGACTTCCCATAGCTACCAACTTCTGTTGATTGTTACTTGTCACCTTTTCTTGTGGTACTTGCGAAGTATTCGCCACTGTGTTTATTAGCTTGGGTAATAAGATTGCATTCGCTGTTTGTGAGCTGGTGTTCGCAACTGGATATGATTTCATTATATATTTTCTTTCCTCTAAAGAAATGTATTCTTCTTGAAGTTCTCGAAATTCAGTCATTGTAATCGTATTCTTGACTCTGAAAATTTGGACATACAACAAGTTTGTTGCAAACATAGCATTAATGAATGATAATATGAGATATCTCTCGTCTACATGGCCAGACATTTCGCTACACATAGTTCTCCATCTTTTAGTCAAGTGTTTCAAACTGTCGCCAATCCTTTGTTTTAATCCAAACACATCTTCTATACCAGGTCGTGAGGAATTATTACTTATATATTCTCCCAAGAATGTGGTTTGTAAATGATTGAAGGAGGTTATTGTATTCTTTGGTAAAACTTCAAACCATTTTAACACTTCTCCTGTTAAGCTGGACGTGAAATATTTGCACAATACCGCATCATGATTTTCCCATTGTAACATGCACCTCACATAAGCTTTAATGTGTTGAATTGCACAAGTTGTTCCATCGAAAATGCTGGTTAATGCAGGAAAATTGCATTTTGGTGGTATTCCTCCTAATTGTACTTCCCTTGTAAATGGAGTTTTCGCAGCTTCTTATATTGCTTTATCCAATTGTCTTCTACCTACTTCTCCTCTGTTGTTTAGCATTCCTCCCATTTCTTCTAATTCTTTCAAGATTTGTTTATTTACACCTGAATCTTGGCTCATTGGTCTCTTTAATTTTGCTTCTCTTCTTCTGCGTTCACATCTATCTTCTCTTGCGAAATTTCGTATCTCTTCTTCATTATCCTCATCTCGTCTTCTTCTACGATTATCTTCCTCATCCCTATCTTGAATTCGCAAATGATGATGTCGTTCATTTTCCCCTCCATAATTTTGTTCATTTCTTATCAACTTAATTCGTTGTCTTTCAGCCATTCTCTTCACTCTATCATACTCCTCATTGAGATTATCATTATTCCGGTTTTGTATACGCCTTCTTTCTCGATTTTCATGATTGTTCTGGCGAATTGTCTCCTGAATCTCTTGCTCTTCCATTTCCGCTCTCAACCTTTCACGTTTGCAGATTAAACGTGCTTGTTCAGCATTATGTCTTTCAATTTCTTCTTCGATTTTCTATTGATTTCTTTGATTTTCTCTCACATGTAAAATTCTTCTTCCCTCCTCTTGATTTCCTTCGCCGTCTTGGTTATTTTGTATCTGAATTTGCCCGTTCTCTTGATTTCCTCCAATTTTCCCATCATCAAAAGTTTCATTTTGTGGAATATAACGATCATCAGTTCTTTCTCTATTTTCGCGATATTCTTCATTAGGATTTGATATTTCTTCTTGAATATTTTTTCCAGTATTGATCGTGGGTGAATTTTGCCTCATTTCTCTTCTAATCGATCTGGAATATGATTTTGTAATACTTCTCGATCTTCTATTCTGCAATCTGATATTCTCCATCCTTAATTCGTGATTTTTCCTTGTCAAATTCCAACGTTCTTCTGCCTCGGCTCTTCTTTCTTCATGTATTCTTCGTCTCAATGTTTCTAACGCTCCAATTTCCTCATTTCCATGAATTATTCCTTCATCTACTTTTGATTTCTCTCTTCCTGTCTATAATTTCTATTTTTTTTTGCTCTCCTTCTATTTCCTCTGCTGAATTTGATCGCCAAGTGTGTACGCTCACTCTGTCATAATATGTATTCCTCTCCTTCTATTTTCTCTGTTATTTCTCATTCTAGTAAATTCTTCCATTTCACTTCTTTCTCTTCCAGCAATTCTCTTTCTTCTTCTAATAGTAGTCGGTTGTTCAGATGTATTTCTTCTTCTATCCATTTATTTAATGTTAACAGTATTGCAAGAAATTATGAAGAATTCTTAATCAATCACTTTAAATTTTCACAAATCTCAATATCAATCTTTAGCTTTCTCTAGAATAATCTTCAACTCGTCCCTGTTTCTAGCGCCATTATGTAGTTGCAGGAAATCCTACACTACACCACTCATATGATTTCATGGATGATCAGCTCATTTTAAGGTTTTCACTCTTAATTTTATTGATTAATTTTTGAATGTTCTTACAAGAAAGATAAAGAAGTCAAGAATAATCTTTGCTCTGAACTTTCTCTCTCCTATTTACTTGTTTCTTACTCAAAAAAGATCTCTCCTCCCTTTACAACTCGAATGACTATTTATAAGGAAATACATAGTAGATGACAGCTAATCTGTCCTTTATTTTCGGATATGGTTTCCGACATTCTCGCAACCTTACAAATTTTAACTTCGCAAGCTCTCTAATTTTCGCAAGACTATCACATCTTTCTCATGATCCTTGCTGACGTCGTTTCTGAAATTGTTCTGCGACGCTATTGTGCTATACCATTGATAATTTCGCTGAGACATAATTGTTGCGAGATTCTGATCCTACAGTTCCTTCTACAAAGTTGTAGATATTCATAAGACTTAGTTATTGGACTATATAACCAACCTAATTGAATTAGTAAACTCTTAGATGAGTTAAAGAATAAAATGGAAGGTGTAGAATCATAAATGTGCTTAGAACCATAGTTAAACTTGTATGATTCTTGTGTGAGCCATTTTGGTTAGATTCTTAGAGTTCTTGTGTGATTAATAGTTAGTCTATATTAACAACGATCGATTCATAGGATGAACCGGTGGATCGCGGATCTCGAGGTAGGCGTGGCTTGTCATCAAAAGAGGTGGGAATACATTTGACTCTTTGGTAATCATTGTCGTTTCTTTTACAAGAGTTTATGTTTTACAAATTCATGTATTTCATGTCTGTGCATTCCATGCTTTGTTTAGTTTGTATTATGATAGTTCTATTAATCTTTCCATGGTTTGGAAAGGACTTGTAATGTTTTGTTGTCGTCATGAATTGTTATGGGAAATAATAATTTCCACATGTGGTATATATGATACGCTCCTTCACATTTATACCTAGAGCTTTTATGATATATTGGTCGATAGTTTGCGAGTTCGGAATTTTCGACATCCATGTGTAGGATTAGGTGTGGATCAGCGAGTTCGGGATTGCACAACCATAGTAGTGCGTTGTTTGAAGAAGGAGTTTGTTCATATACATATTTTGTTATTTGAGTGACTTGATCACTTTTTAATGCTTGAGAGAACATTATTGTTTTCCAAATCTTGCCTATGATTACTTAGAAGTTAAATCTTAATTATTCCCACTTTCAGTTTCAGAGACAGATCAGAGTTGCGCGGAAAAAGCTTTGAGGCTTTTGTTAGATTACTTCTGCTATGTTTATTATGTTGTATATTTTATTTGAAAACTATGACTATTGTATGTGTATAAATTGAGAGAAGTTTTGTAAATATATACTTCAGAGTGGGGTTAGTTTTCGGGTTAAGTTCTGTAGCAGATTTCTTATTGAATGCTTAAGTCTATGTTATGGATTCTTAGTGCCTCTGTATTTAGTTAATCTCTTGGATTAGTCAGCTGCTAGCTTTGGGAACATTGATGGTCGAACTATGATTCTATCTACTCTTAGAAATATCATTGAGTCCCAAAATGTTATTAACATTTATGTAATTATAGTTTGTTTACTCTTCATAAGTCAATGTGTTCCGTAAACTTCTATGTGATTTACAAAATCTATCAATAATACTAATCTCTATTTTTATAGTATTAAATTGTCTACGTGTTCATACTTTTTAGATTAATTATTATCAAATCCTAAAGTTATTGGCGTACCCTACAATTTTTACTTCATTACAATTACAAACAATCAATAAACAAATCAATAAATCAAATAATTCTTTTAATTATTGATAATTTAGTGATTAAGATTTATCTCACAACCCAACCTAGTTCCATACTAATCTAGTTCACTAACTGGCACTGGCTATTCCTATTATTTCCCGTATAAGATCTAATAGTGAGCTCTGATACCAACATTGTAGCGCCCCCTAAGCTAGCAGCTGACTAATCCAAGAGATTAACTAAATAAAGAGGCACTAAGAATCTAAAACATAAACATAAACATTTAATTAAGAATCATCTATAAAAACTTAACCCAAAACTAGCCCCGCTCAGAAATATATATACAAGAACTCCTCTCGAGTGATACATATACAATAGTCATTTGGTTTACAGATAAAATATACAATATAATAAACACATCAGAAGTTAACTAACTAACGAAGCTTTCGCCGCGCAACTCTGATTTGTATCTGAAAATGAAAGTGGAAAAGGGTGAGCACAGAGTGCCCAATAGGAATAGCATTTAACTTTTAAAGAAATCATGAGCAAGATTTGGAAAATAATTAATGTTTTCCCAAACATTCAAGTGACTAAGTCACTGGAAATGCACAAACATGTATATGGACAAACTCCTTCGTCAAAAAATGTATAATATGGTTGTGTAATTCCTAACTCGCAAATCCACACCTAATAGTTTATAAGGATGTCGACAATTCCGAACTCGCAAACTGTCGACCGATATAAACATAAAAGCTGAATTCATGTAGATATAAATGTGAAGGAGCGTATCCTATATACCACATGTGGAAATTCTCATTTCCCATACCGATTCATAATGACATACCTTGCAAATCCTTTCCATTTCATGGAAAGATTCAAATAATCGACAGAATTATCATAATGCAGTTTATATAAAGCATGGAATGCATGACAAATAATGTATGACTTGATAAACATAAACTTTTGTAAAAGAAAACAACAACAGTTTCAAAAGAGTTAAAGTATTCCCACCTCTTTTGATGAAAAGCCACGCCTACCTCGAGATCCACGATCCACTGGTTCATCCTTTGAATCGATCGTTGTTAATAGACTAACTGTTAATCACACAAGAAGTCTAAGAACCTAGCCAAAATAACTCACACAAGATTCATACAAGTCTAACTAATAATTCTAGGCCCATTTATTGTTCTACACCTTTCATTATCTATCTTAACAAATCTAAGGTTTACTAACTCGATTAGATTAGTTTAATAGTCTATCAGCTCAGACTTATGAATTTCTACAACTTTGTAGAAGATGTTGAAGTCTAATTCGGATCACAAGAGGTCCAAAACATCTAATTAAGAAACTACCCTAAACCCAAGTCCACTAAAGTCAACTAACAGTCACTAACGGTCGAACTAACGGTCAAGGGTCAAATAACAGTCAACGTCCAAAGTCGGGTCAAAGTCCAGGGTCAAATAGTCAAGGTCTAAATTGGTCAAATCGGGTCAAGGGTCTAACTCAGGTCAAGTCAGGGAAATAGGTGAGTCGACTCAGTCTACAAGAATTAGACTGAATTAAAAGTTAGTATCCTTTATATTCACACCTCCTTCGTCAAACAATGTACTAATATGGTTGTGCAATCCCGAACTCGCTGATCCACACCTAATCGTAAATATGGATGTCGACAATGCCGAACTCGCAAACTGCCAACCAATATATCATAAAAGCTCTAGGTTTAAATGTGAAGGAGTGTATCCTATATACCACGGGTGGGAATTCTTATTTCCCATAATAATTCACGACGACAACAAAACATTACAATTCCTTTCCAAACCATATAAAGATTAACAGAATAATCGTAATGCAATTTAAACAAAGCATGGAATGCACAACTAGACAATGCATAAGTTTATTAAAAAAGACTTTCGTAAAAAAAAACAATTATTACAAAAGAGTCAAATGTATTCCCACCTCTTTTGATGACAAGCCACGCCTACTTTGAGATCCACGATTCACTTGTTCATCCTTCGAATCGGTCGTTGTTAATAATTAATTGTTAATCACACAAGAACTCTAAGATTCTAGCCAAAAGGCTCACACATGAATCATAGAAGTTTTTCTAATGATTCTAGGCCCATTTAAGGTTCTACATCTTTTATTTATCTAACTTTAGCATAGCTAAAGTTTACTAATTGAGTTGGGTTGGTACTATAGTCTATTAGATAAGTCTTGTGAATATCTACAACTTTGTAGATGAAGCCAAAGGTTAATTCAGACCATAAGGGTCCAAATATTTCAAAATATGAATACTAGGTCTAAGCCCAAGTCCACTAAACTGACCCCTTAATCTAAGGCCCAGTCCAACTAAGTCAACTAACAGTCAAAGTGACGGTCAAGGGTCAACTAACAGTAAACGTCAGTCAACATAGTCAAGGTCAGGTATGATAGAGTTATATTTGGAAGATATATCCTAAAAGTATAATATTAAGTACTAAAGTTCTTATTATTAATACCAACCTATTATACTCAAGAATTCCACCCTTTCATCCATACGCATCTCACATACAGAACCATCACTAATATCTGCAACAACTCATTTATATAAACTTACTCCATACACAACTTTCCTACAAGAAGTTCACCAGCACAATCAGACTTCAACAACTGCAACCCAGAATGCAGTACATAATAATCTGCAACTCAATTTCACTGCATCACTAAATCCTCATTGACCACAAACCCAATTCTATACAGCTCATTAATTTCCAAATCATGTATCTTACACAGCCACTGCCAACAAATTACAGTTCATACATATATCCCCTTTCATCTAACTCAACTGTGAGTCCACTAATAATCAAACAATGAAACTGAATAACTGAGTTAGATTCTCAGAAAGCAATTACCTCAAACGGTTCCATTTAAGCAAATGACTATGCTTCCTTCTTTATCTTAATTCAACACTCACCTCACACATCAAAAATCCAGCAGTTCAGTTCATTCAATCTCAACACCACCAATATAATATTCCACCAACACCCTTACTGCAACAACAACCTCACCTATTTCTAAAAGAAGCACCACCTGCACTACCAACAACATCATTATCTGGAACAACTACAGTAAGCACAAACCCAATCCTTCTATGTACACACCAATATCACCTCTACTTCAAACTCAACAATCTCTTTACTACAATATCACTTCTAAATACAATCACTGTTTCGTTACTTAATATTCCCAAACTCATATTCAATCCCAAACATAAAACTTCAATGAATCTTAGCAATTCAACTCAAAAGTACCAAAGTTAAACAATTAAAAGCTTACCCAAGCAGTGACATCTTCTCAATTGCTGGCTTACTAAAGCAATTCTACTGTTACCCTAATTGATCAATCACCCTCTTCAATTTCATCCTCCGGGACATAACTGCATCTGTAACTCCTCTCTAATCCCTCCAATCACTCGTAATCCATCTCAATTCGACATCTTAGAACATCAATTTCATCCTCTCAATCTCATGCAAGCCTAAAATGGAACTCAAAACCCTATTTCATCTTATCTCCTTCTTCACAGAACCCTAACTCTATAATTCTTCAACAACTCAACTTCAAAACTTCAATTAAACACCAACCCTCTCATTCTTCATCCATCTGCTACTCAAAACACAGATCAATTCAATAAAATCTCAAACAACTCTGGAACCTTAAATCGATTCTCTCTACATCACCTCAAACAGAAACCCCTAACTCTCCTCCTTCTTAATTAACCAGAACACCCTCACCTTTAAGGACTGAACAATCTTCATTAACTGATTTTATCAAATTAATTCTCGGAATCACCAGAGGCGAGAAGCAGAATAAGAAAAACAAGAAGACGAAGAACATGGGAAGAAAGAAGAGACGAGAAGAAGAATAAAGAGAAAGAAGAAAAGAGAATGTGTCTCTCCTCGACACGTCTTGGTGATAAGGCCACCTGCCCATCATAAAGGCACCCAACCAAAAGATAAGGGCATACATTCGGTTCCCATAGAAGATAACTCGGCTGCCTTGATAAGTCTGAGTTGAAATGACCATTTTACCCTCCACACAACTCAGATGATTTATTCTTCGTCTAGTGTCTGAATGACACGTTCAAGTAGTCCATTCTGCGTAACTTTTCGACAACTTTAATGAATCTTTATTGCAACTTTAAGATTTTCGCAGCAACCACAATTTACAACTCTATATCCATTCTAACCTTTCTTCATTCCACCAATTCAAACACAAACAAACCATTCCCAGCAACTTCTCAATCATATTGCAACCTCAATTCCACTTACTTTTCCAACCTCTGTGCCACACAACTCATCTTCACAGAAAACACCACCAACTCCTCCAAACTCAGTACCTACAACAGCAAGCCTCTACTAAAGCTATCACTAATTGCAACCATAACAACATATGCATTCTCTAACTTCAATTCAGGCAACACCTTCATAAATTCATATACCTCCTGCAATTTCAGTTAAGATCAAACTCAAACTATTAACCACAGTTACTCAAACTCGTTACTATCAAACAAACAATGTATGAAATACACAATCAGATAGCGCATGAGTTTGTTAAACATAAACTTTTGTAAAAGAAACAACAATGATTACCAAAGAGTCAAATGTATTCCCACCTCTTTTGATGACAAGCTACGCCCACCTTGAGATCCACGATTCACTAGTTCATCCTTCGAATCTGTCGGTTTTAATAGACTAACTGTTAATCATACAAGACTCTAAGAGTTCAGACAAAAAGGCTCACACATGGCTCATAACATAACTCATACAAGTTCCAGTTTTTAAGCTAAGTGAACTATCAATGGTTCATAAGAAAAGTTCAGAGGATGACATAACTGCATCTGTAACTCCTCTCTAAGATTTATCTCGCAAAATATATATTTCTAAAATGAAACAAATATACATGAAATAGTAATAATAGAATTCTGATGCTTAGTTGATAGACGCATTTATGTGTCTAATATATCTCAATTGTATATAGTGTTAGTGCTCGATTCTATACTTATTTGGTTATTTTATTTATTTGTAGGTGTTTTTAGAAGAATAAGGTTTTGCGGCGAAATTGGCTGAAAATGCGGCGTTTGGACCTTCCTTGATAGAGTACCGGAAGCACCTCAGAAATACTCCGGAGGAACCCCGAAAAAGTGCGGAAAATGTCCCAGAAAACTCACTATACGGACCCTCGATTTTGGATAAGGGGTAACCTAATCACTAAGGGGTGACCCATTTCCAGGCAGCTGCTAAAGGGACACCGGAACTGGATAGGGGGAGGTCATCTTCAAAGTTTCAAAACTGGATTTTGGCGGGAAAAAAGGCAGCAGCGTCAACAGTTTTGGATCAAGGATTTGAGCGACCTAGGAGGCGATTCAATGGTCAAATTTGGTACCCACGGACTCTACAAGACATAAGGGACCTGTTAGAAGCGATTAGACCCATCTAATTGGGCTGGATAAGTCAGAAAATCCACACAAAGTCAAGATAGTGCACACGGTTTCTGTTTAGGGTTTGAGATTAGTTTGAGAGATTTATGGGATATCTTGCGTGGGATATACATCAAAACAGTTGGGTAAAAGTCCTAGAAGATATTTGAGACGAGAGAATAGCTAGAAACAGCCTGTAACGCAACAAGAAGAAGATTATTCTTCAAACAACCCGTAAAGAATAATGGAGATTTCCAAGGGGTTTGATCGAGTTTCAAGGGGATTTAAAGCCTATAAATAGTTGGTTTTATGTCAGATAAGGGGGATCAAGAGTTTTGGGGTCAATAGAATCGTAGAGAGAGGCTGCAGGAGGAAGAACAAGAAGCCGCAGGAAAACTTTCCTGCTGCTGCTGCCATTAGAAGAACAGACGCTCCAGAACCGTCGTTCTTCAACAGTGCAAGCAGCGGCAGAAATCTGTCGTTTTACAACAGCAGCAGAGTACTATCGTTCTTTTCTGGACGTGTTTTGTGAGTCTCAGAACTACTATTTATAACTTTTGACTCTTTTAATCACACTTTGAGCTTTGAATTAATATGTTGAGTGTGTGATTGATATGAATAGCTAAACCACAATACTGGGATGATGGAGGAAACCATTCTTTATGCATGAATAATTTTTTTATTTAATTCTTTTATGACTATTTTCATTATTATAAATTGAATTATGATTTTTCTTAATTATTTGTGATTTCATTTGATGGTTTATGCTTGAGACTAATCCTTTTGATAGGCCATGCTTAAGATTTACACTTAATATTTTTAAAATCTATTTTGGCAAATAAAGAGTCGATGTTTAGAAGCTATAACTGTTTAGAATAAATACATGAATCGCATGAGTATAAGAATTGGTGAAATCCTGAGTCCTAGTATCTCTTGATCTTGTGACAATTTTGTATATATTTTTGTTTTTAAATCTATTCAAGTCCGAGCAACGAATTCTTACTTATCGCATAAAAAATACCACAACAAAATGGCGCCGCCGACAAGGACTTGTATATAGATTTGTTTTTAGGTTTAATTTTTTATTATTATTTGTTCATTTTTACGTTTCTTTTTGTGTCGTTGATTTACAGGTTCGAAGTGGAATACTAAGGACTTGGGTATCTTGATTATGTGAAAAAGTATCTTCATTCTCAAGGGTATTATTGGATATACTATATTGGCAATTCAAGTTATTTATCTTGATTATGTGAAAAAGTATCTTCATTCTCATTTGTAAGTCCTTAGTACAGGTTCGAAGTGGAATACTAAGGACTTGGGTATCTTGATTATGTGAAAAAGTATCTTCATTCTCAAGGGTATTATTGGATACACTATATTGGCAATTCAAGTTATTTATCTTGATTATGTGAAAAAGTATCTTCATTCTCATTTGTAAGTCCTTAGTATTCCACTTCGAACCTGTAAATCAAAGACACAAAAAGAAACGTAAAAAGGAACAAATAATAATAAATAATAAAAAAAAATTAAACCTAAAAACAAATCTATATACAAGTCCGCGTCGGCGGCGCCATTTTGTTGTGGTATTTTTTATGCGATAAGTAAGAATTCGTTGCTCGGACTTGAATAGATTTAAAAACAAAAATATATACAAAATTGTCATAGGATCAAGAGATACTATGACTCAGGATTTCACCAATTCTTATACTCATGCGATTCATGTATTTATTCTAAACAGTTATAGCTTCTAAACATCGACTCTTTATTTGCCAAAATAGATTTTAAGAATATTAAGTGTAAATCTTAAGCATGGCCTATCAAAAGGATTAGTCCCAAGCATAAACCATCAAATGAAATCACAAATAATTAAGAAAAATCATAATTCAATTCATAATAATGCAAATAGTCATAAAAAAAATTAAATAAAAAAATTATTCATGCAAAAAGAATGGTTTCCTCCATCATCCCAGTATTGGGGTTTAGCTATTCATATCAATCACACACTCAACATATTAATTCAAAGATCAAAGTGTGATTAAAAGAGTCAAAAGTTATAAATAGTAGTTCTGAGACTCACAAAACACGTCCAGAAAAGAACGATAGTACTCTGCTGCTGTTGTAAAACGACAGATTTCTGCCGCTGCTTGCACTGTTGAAGAACGACGGTTCTGGAGCGTCTGTTCTTCGTGTTCTTGAGCACCTCTAATGGCAGCAGCAGCAGGAAAGTTTTCCTGCGGCTTCTTGTTCTTCCTCCTGCAGCCTCTCTCTACGATTCTATTGACCCCAAAACTCTTGATCCCCCTTATCTGACATAAAACCAACTATTTATAGGCTTTAAATCCCCTTGAAACTCGATCAAACCCCTTGGAAATCTCCATTATTCTTTACGGTTGTTTGAAGAATAATCTTCTTCTTGTTCCTTACAGGCTGTTTCTAGCTATTCTCTCGTCTCAAATATCTTCTAGGACTTTTACCCAACTGTTTTGATGTATATCCCACGCAAGATATCCCATAAATCTCTCAAACTAATCTCAAACCCTAAACAGAAACCGTGTGCACTGTCTTGACTTTTTGTGGATTTTCTGACTTATCCAGCCCAATTAGATGGGTCTAATCGCTTCTAACAGGTCCCTTATGTCTTGTAGAGTCCGTGGGTACCAAATTTGCCCATTGAATCGCCTCCTAGGTCGCTCAAATCCTTGATCCAAAACTGTTGACGCTGCTGCCTTTTTTCCCGCCAAAATCCAGTTTTGAAACTTTGAAGATGACCTCCCCCTATCCAGTTCCGGTGTCCCTTTAGCAGCTTCCTGGAAATGGGTCACCCCTTAGTAATTAGGTTACCCCTTATCCAAAATCGAGGGTCCGTATAGTGAGTTTTCTGGGACATTTTCCGCACTTTTTCGGGGTTCATCCGGGGTATTTCTGAGGTGCTTCCGGTACTCTATCAAGGAAGGTCCAAACGCCGCATTTTCAGCCAATTTCGCCGCAAAACCTTATTCTTCTAAAAACACCTACAAATAAATAAAATAACCAAATAAGTATAGAATCGAGCACTAACACTATATACAATTGAGATATATTAGACACATAAATGCGTCTATCAACTAAGCATCAGAATTCTATTATTACTATTTCATGTATATTTGTTTCATTTTAGAAATATATATTTTGCGAGATAAATCTTAGAGAGGAGTTACAGATGCAGTTATGTCATCCTCTGAACTTTTCTTATGAACCATTGATAGTTCACTTAGCTTAAAAACTGGAACTTGTATGAGTTATGTTATGAGCCATGTGTGAGCCTTTTTGGCTGAACTCTTAGAGTCTTGTATGATTAACAGTTAGTCTATTAAAACCGACAGATTCGAAGGATGAACTAGTGGATCGTGGATCTCAAGGTGGGCGTAGCTTGTCATCAAAAGAGGTGGGAATACATTTGACTCTTTTGTAATCATTGTTATTTCTTTTACGGAAGTCTTTGTTTAATAAACTCATGCATTGTTTAGTTGTGCATTCCATGCTTTGTTTAAATTGCATTATGATTATTCAGTTAGTTCTATTAATCTTTCCATGGTTTGGAAAGGAATTGTAATGTTTTGTTGTCGTCATGAATTATTATGGGAAATAAGAATTTTCGCCTGTGGTATATAGGATACGCTCCTTCACATTTATACCTAGAGCTTTTATGATATATTGGTCGGCAGTTTGCGAGTTCAAAATTGCCGACATCCATATTTATGATTGGGTGTGGATCATATATCCCCTTTCATCTAACTCAACTGTGAGTCCATTAATAATCACACATAATCAAACAGTGAAACTGAATAACTGAGTTAGATTCTCAGAAAGCAATTACCTCAAAGGGTTTCATTTAAGCAATTGACTCTGCTTCCTTCTTTAGCTTAATTCAACACTCACCTCACACATCAAAAATCCACCAATTCAGTTCATTCAATCTCAACACCACCAATATAATATTCCACCAACACCCTTCCTGCAACAACAACCTCACCTATTTCTAAAAGCAGCACCACCTGCGCTACCAACAACATCATTCTATGGAACAACTACAGTAAGCAAAAACCTAATCCTTCTACGTACACACCAATATGACCTCTACTTCAAACTCTACAATATCTGTACTACAATATTACTTCTAAATACAATCACTATTTCGTTACTTAATCATCCCAAACTCAGATTCAATCCCAAACATAAAACTTCATTGAATCTTAGCAATTCAACTCAAAAGTACCAAAGTTAAACAATTAAAATCTTATCCAAGCAGTGACATCTTCTCAATTGCTGGCTCACCAAAGCAATTCTACTGTAACCCTAATTGATCAATCACCCTCTTCAATTTCATCCTCTGGGACATAACTGCATCTGTAACTCATTTCTAATCCCTCCAATCACTCGTAATCCATCTCAATTCGACATCCTAGAACATCAATTTCATCCTTTCAATCTCATGCAAGCCTAAAATCGAACTCAAAACCCTATTTCCTATCATCTCCTTCTTCACAGAACCCTAACTCTATAATTCTTCAACAACTCAACTTCAATACTTCAATTAAACACCAACCCTCTCATTCTTCATCCATCTGCTACTCAAAACACTGATCAATTCAATAAAATCTCAAACAAATCTGGAACCTTAAATCGATTCTCTCTACATCACCTCAAACAAAAACCCCTAACTCTCCTCCTTCTTAATTAACCAGAACACCTTCACCTTTAAGGACTGAACAATCTTCATTAATTGATTCTCTCAAATTAATTCTCGGAATCGCCAAAGGCGAGAAGTAGAATAAGAAAAATAAGAAGATGAAGAACAGGGGAAGAAAGAAGAGACGAGAAGAAGAATAAAGAGAAAGAATAAAAGAGAATGTGTCTCTCCTCGACACGTCTTGGTGATAAGGCCACCTGCCCATCATAAATACACCCAACCAAAAGATAAGGGAAGACCTTCGGTGCTCATAGAAGATAACTCGTCTTCCTTGATAAGTCTGAGTATGAAATGACTATTTTACCCTCCATACAACTCAGATGATTTCTTCTTCGTCTAGTGTCCGAATGACACGTTCAAGTAGTCCATTCCGCGTAACTTTTCGACATCTATCTAATGATACCAGGTTCGTGTGTGTATATGCACTAGTGTATTTGATGTAGTAGACTTGGATGATTTGTGGGATTGGTTCAATTACTGAAGCATTGCAATGAAGATTAGATAACTGTGTTGAAATGAATCTCCCTAGTGGAAGCTTGTACTGCAATTGCAGGTAAGTTGTTTTGTATTTGAGTTATGATTGTGCATTAGTGTTCTTGGCATGTGCAATGGTCTATATCATGATCCTTTTACCAATTAGATGCATAACTGTTTTGTTGTTGTCTGACTCAGTTAATATGACTGAGTTGAACCGTGTTGACTCACCTAGTACCCTGTCTTGACCTGAGTTGACTCGGTGGATCGAGTTGGACCTTAACCCTGAACTTTGAACTTTGACTGGCGTTCACCGTTAGTTGACCCCGTTGACTGTTAGTATGACTGTTAATTGACCTTAGTGGACCAGGCTTGTTTAGTGGGATTATTTTGTGGATTTGGGATTAGGATTAGTTATCTTATTTTTATGTTTTGGACCCTTATGGTCCGAATTGACTTTCGGTTCCTTCTACAAAGGTGTAGATATTCATAAGACTTAGCTAATAAACTACAGAACCAACCTATTTGAATTAGTAAACCATGTACTAATTTTAAAGATTTACTTGATCACATAATTTATTGGATAAATAAGTTATTCTTAAATAGTACATGAATTTAAAAATTATAAATAGTATTACAGCAAAGTTAAAACCATCATATATTCTAAATTGAAGTAAAATCGAATTCAAATTACTTATATTGGTAAAGGAAATAAATAAAATGAATTTTTATGATTAAATTATTTTAAAAGCTGAAGACTATTTATATATTTTGCGAAGTAAATTCATAAGACTTACATCGGTTACGATAATAGTTTAGAGAATTACTTAATTTTAATAAATTAATACTCAGTTAATCCAGCACTGGGGAATAGTGAGGTTCGTAATTCTGATGTGTTCGGGTGGTACTTGTTACGTAGGTAGGCATTTTCAGGAGTCATGAAACTAAACAGGGAAACTGCATTCTTGTATCACTAGGCATTGAAGGGAGACTTGCTTCTTTTAGTGGACTGATAGATCCCAAATTTTACTTAGAAACTTATTTGTAGAGTATTTTTCTATCGAAATTATAAATAGTGACTTATTGAAATGGAAATTAGTATAATTGAACCTAGAGCCACAAATTTTAGTTGTAGAAAGCCATTTAGGTTTGTGCTTTGTTTTTTTGTTGTTTGCGTTCAAACAAGAGATGGAATTATTCTATACGGTGGGGAGTTTTGAAGACTAGAAGGATGATTTTATTTTCGAGGACGAAAATGTATAAGGTGGGGAGAATGTAAGGACCCTCAAGATCGTCAACGTCATTTGACTGGTCTAGCGATGTTCAAAAGGACGTCTTAGAAGATAATAACTCGATTAGTTTAACACGAACGCTAATTAATACGAACTAATCTAAAAACGACACAAAACTAGTATCATTAGATATATGTCAAAAAGTTACGCGGAATGGACTACTTGAACGTGTCATTCGGACACTAGACGAAGAAGAAATCATATGAGTTGTGTGAAGGGTAAAATGGTCATTTCACACTCAGACTTATCAAGGCAGCCGAGTTATCTTCTATGAGAACTGAAGTTCTTCCCTTATCTTTTGGTCGGGTGCCTTTATGATGGGAAGGTGGCCTTATCACCAAGACGTGTCGAGGAGAGACACATTCTCTTTTCTTCTTTCTCTTTATTCTTCTTCCCGTCTCTACTTTCCTCCCCTGTTCTTCATATTCTTATTTTTCTTATTCTGCTTCTCGCCTCTGGCGATTCCGAGAATTAATTTGAGAGAATCAATTAATGAAGATTGTTCAGTCCTTAAAGGTGAAGGTGTTCTGGTTAATTAAGAAGGAGGAGAGTTAGGGGTTTCTGTTTGAGGTAATGTAGAGAGAATCAATTTAAGGTTCCGGAGTTGTATGAGATTTTATTGAATTGATCCGTGTTTTGAGTAGTAGATGGATGAAGAATGAGAGGGTTGGTGTTTAATTGAAGTTTTGAAGTTGAGTTGTTGAAGAATTATAGAGTTAGGGTTCTGTGAAGAATGAGATGAGAGGAAATAGGGTTTTGAGTTCGATTTTAGGCTTGCATGAGACTGAGAGGATGAAATTGATGTTCTAGGATGTCGATTGAGATGGATTACGAGTGATTGGAGGGATTAGAGAGGAGTTACAGATGCAGTTATGTCCCGGAGGATGAAATTGAAGAGGGTGATTGATCAATTAGGGTTACAGTAGAATTGCTTTGGTGATCCAGCAATTGAGAAGATGTCACTACTTGGGTAAGCTTTTAATTGTTTAACTTTGGTACTTTTGAGTTGAATTGCTAAGATTCATTGAAGTTTTATGTTTGGGATTGAATCTGAGTTTGGGATGATTAAGTAACAAAACAGTGATTGTATTTAGAAGTGATATTGTAGTAAAGAGATTGTTGAGTTTTAAGTATAGGTGATATTGGTGTGTACAGAGAAGGATTGGGTTTGTGCTTACTGTAGTTGTTCCAGATAATGATGTTGTTGGTAGTGTAGGTGGTGCTGCTTTTAGAAATAGGCGAGGTTGTTGTTGCAGTAAGGGTGTTGGTGGAATTTTATATTGGTGGTGTTGAGATTGAATGAACTGTAGTTGCAGGAAATCCTACAATACACCCCTCATATGATTTCATTAATACTCAACCCATTTTTATATTAACAATCTTAATTTTATTGATGAATCTTTGAACAATCTTACAAGAAAAGATAAAGGAATCAAGAATAACCACTACTTTAGATTTTCTCTCTCATATTTACTTGTTTCTTACTCAAAAAAGATCTCTCCCTTTCCTTTACAACTGAACGACTATTTATAGGGAAGTACATAATGGATGACGGCTAATCTATCCTTTATTTTTGGATATGTCTTGCGACATTCTCGCAACATTACAAATGTTAGTCTCGCAAACTCTCTTATTTTCGCAGAATCATTACATTTTTCTTATGATTTTAGTTGACGTCGTTTATTATGTCACTTCTGAAATTGTTCTGCGGCGGTGTTGTGTTGTGTTGTTGATAATTTCGCTGAGGCATTATTGCTGCGAGATTCTGATCCTACATCTTGCCTCTTCTCATATCTTCTCTGCAAAGTAGAGAATGATGTGAGAAATACCGCAGCTGTTCATCTCTTCATATTCTGCATTTATCACACGTATTCTTTCTTCCATCTGTTTATTGACACATCTTCTGTAACCGCTGCTTTTCGACCGCTCACGTCTTTTCGTCTTAATGGTGTTTATTTCTTCGAGTAAAAAATCTTCTTTATATATTCTTCTTACTCTTCTTTCCACTTTCTTTTTACTTTCTCTTCTCTTTTTATTCTCTCATCTCCGCAACTCTATTGTTCTTCCATAAGTTCTGCTACTGTAATCCTTCCCTCTTCAATCTTCTTAATTTTTATTCATTCCCATACTCTATATTCAAATATGCCTCCAAGTGGCCATAAACATGAGAAAAACTTAAAAGATGTCCAAAAAGATCTTGCAGAGAAAGGTTTCACACTTTCTACCATTCCTGGTGAAAGTGCCAAGTCAATTCTTTCTATCAAACTTTTCTTTGATCAATATTGTGATGATCAATCAATCATAATTTCGCTAGGTCAAATTCTCGCAGGTCTCCCCATTCCTCTTTATGACCCAGATATTCCTTTGTTCTATGAAATTCTCGCTCACTCGGGATTTTCGCGATCTATCTTCCAATTGAGTGGGGATTGCATCCGTCTGATGTTAGAGTTCGCTAACCGTGGTGCTGGTAAAGGATCTCTGTACTCCAAAGAACTTAGGGATCCTAAATTCGCGGACTTGGAGATAATTGCTGAGAAATACACAATAGCGAGTTTCTTTGAAAATTATGAATTGATCTCCATGAAGAAAGAGAATACCCGCTGGGGTATTTGTTTGAAAAGGAAAGATAACATTGATGAAGATAAAATAATCATGCAAGACATTGATTGGCATTCTGGTAAGAACACAACTCCTCGCCAATCCAAAGATGATAAATGGTGTATTTTTCCCTTGATGCTAAAAGGACCTTACATTGCTGGGTCAAATGTTCTTCCTGAGAATCTTGCTACCTATCAACCTTGGGTATTCTCTTGGCCCGAGAAGGAGAAAGAGGTATGTTTCTTCCAGTTTCCCTCACTTTATATTTATTCGCTGACTCTTGCGACATTCTACAGATCCAAAAACTGAAAGATAGTTATAACAAGACTGGGAAGACTAGTACCTTGTTAGCTCTTCGCTCATACACAGATGAGGTAATAAATATTATCTTATGATTTTAAACAGAATATTGTTGCTTTCATTTCTTATTTCTATCTGTGTGTGAAGATTATTGCTGAAATAGAAGAACCTACCAATGTTGCGAAGACTGGTGATAAAGGTAAATGTGCTCTTCGCAGGGAAAAACCAACTGCTCCTCCTTCAAAGAAAAGAAAAGTTCGTTCTTCCTCTCCTTCAAATATTCCTTCTCATGAAAACTCCGAGAATGATGAGGATGATGATGACCTTGCTGCAAATGAAGATTCTCCATCTGAATCTTCTATGGCTAAGCTGTCTGGCCTCTTTTCTGATTCTTTGCAAGGAATGGGAGATAGTCAATTCGCTAACACTTGTAAAGCTCTCACTACAATTTGCGATGTTCCTTTGTTGGATGGTGATAATTCTCTTCGCGGAGTTTCTAGATCAGTGACTCCCAATTTCCTGCATTCTCTTAATAGTCTGGTATGCTTTCATCCTTTTACTTCTTCATTGTTGTAACTCAAAATCTCTTTCTATTTTAATACTTTTTATATTTTCTCGCAGGATGGAAAAGCTTCTTTCGCTGTTGCCTCAGATCTAGAGAGGAGACGCGAAAATCTTGAAAAGAAGAATCTTCAATTTCGCACAAAAAATGAGGAACTAGAAGCTGAAGCCAAATGTCTTCGCGAGAAAAACAGACAACTAGAAATTGATTCTTCTTCATATAAGAACAAAATCTTTCGTCTTCAGCAAGCCAATAATCAGCTCTATGGTATGTTACTTTTTTCCTTTCCTTTCATTCATTCATCATGTTGTTTTATCTTATTTAATTGATCCTTTTTGCAGATATTTATGGTCTTTCTGATGAAGCTACCATTCTTCGTTCATTTCCTAATGCCTTGGATAATGATACCCTTCTTGAGCGTCTTAATAAATATTTAAATAGTTTCTCAAATGATAAAATTTCATCTCTTTCCCTGAATGAACTAAGATCCAAATTTCGCCTCTTAGAAATTGACCATAGATCTAGTTTAGGCTTAGCCAACCGATTTAAGCGTCTCCTCCTTAATTCTAAAGAGAAATCAATGAGTTGAGAACCAAAATTAGCAGTCTCATAGATGATAAGGATCGCATCTCTAATCAAGGTGCTAAGGCTTTGGGAAATTCCAAGAGACCCTTCTTGAAGTTCAACTTTAACGAGATGAAGCTAACCGCAAGAATACCGAGCTCTGTAAAAGAGAAAACCAAATTCGTTCTCGTCTTCTTATAAGTAATGAGGATGAATTCGCTTGGGCTGCGAAAATCTTAGACGATGCCAGAAAAGATTTAGGTGTAAATGTTAGTCTCCAAGTTGAGCATACAACCTTGATTAGAGATATGATTTCTGACAGAGAAGGTTATTAACTGTTCTCCAATACTAATCTTTTGTTTCTTATGAATTTTTATCAAGTTATTAATTGATTGCCTTTTGCTCGCAGATTCTGAAAGTAGATATTGCAAAAGGATTGAGGAACTTGAAGATGAAAAAGTGGAACTCGCAAAGAATCTTTCTTCTCGCAACGACAAGTATTCTAGATTAAAGAATCAAATCAAGATCACTGTTGCGAACTTTAAGAATGATGCTATGCATTTTCGCAATCAAACTATTCAAATGGTTTGTGATGACCATAGTATTCCTCATTCTGATTATCCTTGTCTCTTGGAGGAGATCCCAAAGAACATTCCCAGTCTGATTATTTTCTGATAGCGAAGCTGATGATGAAGAATCTGATGGTGATGAAGGTTCTGATGAAGATGAAAGTTCTGATGCAGACGAAGAAGGGAACAAGTTTGATGAAGATGATAAAGGATCAACTAAGACGTAGTCTTTGTTTCTTTCTTTAATCTTCTGTAATACTTGTACATTTATTCCTCCTTTCTGTATATTTGCGAATTCTTTTGGTTTTCCATATTCCTTAATATATGAGTTTCTTTCATTTTGACCCGATTCATTAAAACAATTCCTCCTTGCAATATGGTTAATTAATATAATCATTAATTTTTTAATTTTTGGGTAAATCTATCATGTGGAGACAAATAACTTTTTCTAATTTCATTCAGTCCCATACTTGCCTCTGTTATTGTATCCAAATAAGAGATTTTGCAGATTTTTCTTATTTTGTGCCTCAACTTCGCAGTTGTTTATTTATAATTTCGCAATCTTATACGAAGTGAATTTTGATTCTTTTCAAAATCTCATTCATGTGTGGTCTTATTTTTTCTTCCTAATTAAAGGTCTTATTATGCCACCTCTTGTCATTGCGACAAAATCGCAGGACGTTCTTGCACTTTCATGCAAAAACCCATTGATCTTGCCTTAACTTTTTCTTTTGTATTATGGCCTCTTCAGGAATGTTGCGACAATATGATAGGCCTAAATATTCTTGCGAAAATAAATCCCCATGACATTGCCGTCTTGCGACGAAATCGCAGGACGTCTTCGCACTTTTATGCGAAAACCCATTGATCTCGTCTTATCTTTTTCTTTTGTATTATTTCCTCTTCAGGATTGTTGCAAAAATATGACAACCCTTAATACCCTTGCGAGTAAAAAGCCTCACGACATTTGCGTCTTAAGACACTTATCATCTCCCTAATGAAGGGTGCCACCCTTATCTTCCCCCTGGTTGCCCCTTCAAGGAGGCGTACTTCTACCATACAAGGTTAGCTCCTCCCATCCAGTCTTAACAACAACCAGTTGTTTTTGCAACCTCTCATTCCTTTTACCTATAGGGCTTATGGTTACGAGACTGCACCCTAAGTGGGGTTTTCTTCCGGCCGAGTGCAGTATAAGCCAAGACTTGTCAAGAATGGCAAGGTGCGCTTCGAACGCCCCTGGCACTCTTGACTCAACCGTGTACCTCGACGCCTTGATCAGATTCTGCACTCATTGGGAGAGTCCTTATTACCTTAGTCGCCCAACCTAAATCATATGCTTAAGCTGAGAATCCAAGGTGCCTCTTCCGGATGGGCTTTATTGACCCCAAATCTCCATGACTCAGGTTCCGGTGGCGGTGTAGCCTTTCCCTGAGTCATGCAATAGGTACCCCCCTTATATGACGTACTTTAGGTCTTACATTTTCCTCTTGCGAAATTGTATTCGCGAACTAGGGTGTACGCTATAAAGGTTCCCCCTTTATCTTTTGTCATTGTTCTCTGATTGTCTTTTGTAGAATTTATTATCTCTACGAGATTCTTGCACATCATCATATTGTATTTGCATTTCGCAATCTCAATTTTGTCATTCAATAAAATGTATTTTTGAGAATTTTATTTATTGCGAGAGTGTCGCAACAAATCAATTATTCATACATTACCTTTGCTATCCTCTGCTTCTTTGTTATTTTCTGTTACTGTTTCCTTAGTAGTGGTATGTTCACCATTTTTTATTCTGAGCTAGCATTAGTTTCGCAACATCTCTTCTTCTTTTCTTTCGATTGCATCCACCATCAACCTCTCATTTCTTTGTGTCTCTTTGATTTTGTGTCGCCAATTTTCCTTCTTGTTTGCTCTTCCTTCGCAAGATTCTATCTCAGTTTCATAACACCTCTTTCCTTCAACCCAATCTCCCTTTATGATTCCTACACCGCTGGGGTGAGGAAATTTGATGCACTGGTGGAAAGTTGAATCTACACTTAGAATCCCATGTAGACAAGGTCGACCAATTAATGAATTGTAGGGTGATTCTACATCAACGACACAGAATAGGATTTCAGAAGATATTCCCTTCAATGGAATTCACATTGAAAAGCTCCCCTTTAGGCTTGTTGGCAGTACCATTAAAACCATATATCTTATATGTTGATGGTATAAGATCATCATCTCTTCCTCCCATATTTTTATAAGTATGATAAAATAAGATGTTCACAGAGCTTCCGGTATCGATTAGAATCCTATTAATTTCCCATGAATCTTCAGCTTCATCATCCTCATATTCTTTCGGTTTTGGATTAATTTCTAATTTTACTACCAATGGATTATCATGTACCTCTTCACCTTCGGGGATTTCTTCTGCGGTAAAAGAAATAATCTGTTTCTGCCATTCCTCTAATGGCGAGATTTTCACAATATTCATAATTTCTCTTCCATCGTTATCTCTTGCGAACACTCTACTCAAAACATTGTCATGAAAATCTTCAATTGTCTTGTATGAATCTACGATAGAGTGACAAAATAGATTCTTTGCTTTTGCACCAACTTCTATGAAGAATGTTTCCTTCTTTTTCATCGTGTTTACTTTGTGATGTTCTTGTGGTGGTGGAAATGGTTGAGATTGTGGGTGCCCTACCAAAAAGTGGTTTAGTTTTCCTTGATCTATCATTCTCAGAATAATTCTTTTTACATTTCTGCAATCATTCGTTGTTTGTCCATGAAAATGATGATAAGAACAAAACTCATGACTTCTGTGGTTTGGAGGTGGTTTCGTTCCCATGTTCCATGGTTTTGGTATATTCTCCATCAAAATTATAGCTTCCCATATTTTCTCCACACTTGCATTTAGAGGTGGCATCTTGATTTCTTCCCATACTACCTTGTGACCTCCTTGTCCTCTATTATAGTTTTGTCTTTGACCTCCATAAGTTTCTTGTGGTTGATCGAGTCTTTGAATCTTGTTATTTCCACCACGATTGTAGAAATTTCTTTCTCCTTCATACTCCTCTTGATCTCGGCTTCCCATAGCCACCAGTTTCTGTTGATTGTTACCCGTCATCTTCTCTTGTTGTACTTGCGAAGTATTCGCTACTGTGTTTATTAGCTTGGGTAATAAGCTTGCATTCGCTGTTTGTGAACTAGTAGTCGCAACTGGGTATGATTCCATTTCATTTTTCCTTTCCTCTAGAGCAATATATTCTTCTTGAAGTTCTCGCAATTCAGTCATTGTGATCGTATTCTTGACTCTGAAAATTTGGACATACAATAGGTTGGTTGCAAACATAGCATTGATAAATGATAATATAAGATATCTCTCATCTACACGGCCAGCCATTTCGCTACACATAGTCCTCCATCTTTTAGTTAGGTGCTTTAAACTTTCGCCAATCCTTTGTTTTAATCCAAACACGTCTTCAATACCAGGTCGCAAAGAATTATTACTTATATATGCCCCCAGGAATATAGTCTGCAAATGATTGAAGGATGTTATTGTATTCTTCGGTAGACCTTCGAACCATTTTAACGCCTCCCATGTTAAGCTGGATGCGAAATACTTGTATGATACAACATCATGATTTTCTCATTGACAACATGCACCTCACGTAGGCTTTAATGTGTTGAATTGCACAAGTTGTTCCATCAAAAATGCTGGTTAATGCGGGAAAATTGCATTTCAGTGGTATTCCTCCTAGTTGTACTTCCCTTGTAAATGGAGTTTTCGCAGCTTCTTCTATATATTCATCCAATTGTCTTCTGCCTTCTTCTCCTCTATTCTTTAGCATTCCTCTCATTTCTTCTAACTCTTTCAAGATTTGTTTATTTACACCTGAATTTTGATCTATTGGTCTTTTTAATTTCGCCTCCCTTCTTCTGCGTTCATGTCTTTCTTCTCTCGCGAAATTTTGCATTTCTTCTTCATTATCCTCATCTCGTCTTCTTCTACGAGTCTCTTCTTAATCTGTATCTTGAATTCGCATATGATTATGTCTCTCATTTTCCCCTTCATGATTTTGTTCATTTCTTATTAATTCCATCCACTGTCTTTCAGCCACCCTATGTATTCTATCATACTCTTCATTGATATTACTGTTATTCCGGTTTTGTGTACGCCTTCTTTCTCGATTGTCGTGATTGTTCTGGCGAATTGTCTCCTGAAGCTCTTGTTCTTCCACTTATGCCTCAATATTTCACGTTCGCAAATTAAACGTGCTTGTTCAGCATAATGTCTTTCAATTTCTTCTTCAATCGTCTGTTGATTTCTTTGAGTTTCTCGTTCATGTAAAATACTCCTTCCTTTCTCTCGATTTCCTTCGCCATCTTGGTAATTTCGTCCCTGAAGTTGTCCGTTCTCTTGATTTCTACCATTTTTCCTATCATCAAAAGTTTCATTTTGTGGAACGTAACGATCATCAGTTTTTCTCTGTTTTCGCGATATTCTTCATTAGGATTTGATATTTCTTCTTGAATATTGTTTCCAGCATTAATTGTGGGTGAGTTTCGCCTCATTTCTATTCTAATCGATCTTGAATATGATTTTGTAATACTTCTCGATCTTCTACTCTGTAAACATATTTTCCATCCTCAATTCGTGATTTTTCCTTGTTAAATTCGCATGTTCTTCTGCCTCAGCTCTTCTTTCTTCGTGTATTCTTCGTCTCAACGTTTCTAACGCTCCAATTTCCTCATCTCCATGAATTATTCCTTCATCTGCTTCTTGATTTCTCTTTACCTGTCTATGGTTTCTGGTTTGTTGCTCTTCTTCTACTTCTTCTGCTGAATTTGATTGCCAAGTGTGTATACTCACCCTATCATAATCTGTATTCCTCCCTTGTACTAGTGTTTGTTGAACTGGTGGTTGAATTTGATTTTCTCTATTATTTCTCATTCTAGTAGATTCTCCCATTTCACTTCTTTCCCTTCCAACAATTCTCTTGCTTCTTCTAACAGTCTTTGGTTGTTCTGATGTATTTCTGCTTCTATCCATTTCTTCAATGTTAACGAATTGAAAGAAATTATGTAAAATTCTTAATCAATCACTCCAAATCTTCACAAATCTCAATATTAATCTTCAATTTTTTCTAGAATAATCTTCAATGTCCCCTCCTTCTAGCGCCATTATGTAGTTGCAGGAAATCCTACACTACACCCCTCATCTGATTTCATTAATACTAAACCATTTTTAGATTAACAATCTTAATTTTATTGATGAATCTTTGAACAATCTTACAAGAAAAGATAAAGGAATCAAGAATAACCACTGTTTTAGATTTTTTCTCTCCTATTTACTTGTTTCTTACTCAAAAAAGATCTCTCCCTTTCCTTTACAACTGAACGACTATTTATAAGGAAGTACATAGTGGATGACAGCTAATCTGTCCTTTATTTTCGGATATGTCTTGTGACATTCTCGCAACCTTACAAATGTTAATCTCACAAACTCTCTTATTTTCGCAGAATCATTATGTTTTTCTTATGATTTTAGATGACGTCGTTTATTATGTCACTTCTGAAATTGTTCTGCGACGCTGTTGTGTTGTGTTGTTGATAATTTCGCTGAGGCATTATTGCTGCGAGATTCTGATCCTACATGAACTAAACTGGTGGATTTTTGATGTGTGAGGTGATTGTAGAATTAACTAAAGAAGGAAGCATAGTCAATTGCTTAAATGGAACCGTTTGAGGTAATTGTTTTCTGAGAATCTAACTCAGTTATTCATTTTCATTGTTTGATTATGTGTGATTATTAATGGACTCACAGTTGAGTTAGATGAAAGGGGATATATGTATGAAACGTAATTTGTTGGCAGTGGCTGTGTAAGATACAGGATTTGGAAATTAATGAGCTGTTATAGAATTGGGTTTGTGGTCAATGAGGATTTAGTGATGCAGTGAAATTGAGTTGCAGATTATTATGTAATGCATTCTGGTTTGCAGTTCGAAGTCTGATTGTGCTGGTGAACTTCTTGTAAGAAAGTTGTGTATGGAGTAAGTTTATATAAATGAGTTGTTGCAGATATTAGTGGTGGTTCTGTATGTGCGGTGCGTATGGATGAAAGGGTGGAATTCTTGAGTACTGAAGTTATGTAGAATAGAGTGTTGATGCTATGGTTGTAGTTAGTAGTAGTTTTAGTGGAATCTTGATGTTGCAGGGGAGATGCAAGTGCAGAGCATGGATGTTGGAGTTAGACTTGAGCTGAGATGGGTAGTGAGTGAACTTGTGTAAGAAGAATGAGATAGTAAAGATGTAGATAGTGATAATTGTATGGTTGTAGATGGAAGCTTCAGTGAAGGCTTGCATCAGATGTTGCAGGTAAGCTTAATTTAGTATTGTAATTAAGTTATGAAGTTTATATAAGATAAATGATTTGATGTTGTTTTCTACAATGAAAGTGTTACACCAAACCTGGTAGAATGGGAGTCCATTGTTGAATCAATATGTCTAACTCAATTTGTTTAGATGACTTAGTGTTACTGACTGAGTTAACTCGGTGACTAGACCTGACCAGACTTGACTAAGTGAACCTTGACTGAGTTAATTTCTTTGACCATTAACCCTGGACGTTGACCTTTGACTGACGTGGACTGTTAGCTGACCTGTGACTGTTAGTTTGACTGTCAGAGACCGTTACTTGACCCTAGTGGACCAGGCCTTATGTATGGGCTTGTTTAGTGAACATGGGCTTAGGGCTAGTTATCCTAATTTGATGATGGGACCACTTATGGCCCAAATTAGCTTTCGGTCCCTTCTACAAAGTTGTAAATACTCATGAGACTTCACTAATGAATTATGAAACAAACCTAATTGGATTAGTAAACTCTTAGTTATGTTAAAGGTAGAGAATGAGATACCATAATGGGCTTAGAACCATTAGATAGTTTACTTAGCTTATAACTCGAACTTGTATGAATTATGTTATGAGCTTTGTGTGAGCCTTTTGGCTAGATTCTTAGAGTTCTTGTGTGATTAACAGTTAGTCTATATTAACAACGATCGATTCAAAGGAGGAACCAGTGGATCGTGGATCTCGAGGTAGGCGTGGCTTGTCATCAAAAGAGGTGGGAATACATTTGGCTCTTTTGTAATCATTGTTGTTTCTTTTACGAAAGTCTTTGTTTAATAAACTCATGCATTGTCTAGTTGTGCATTCCATGCTTTGTTTAAATTGCATTATGATTGTTCTGTTAGTTCTGTTAATCTTTCCATGGTTTGGAAAGGAATTGTAATGTTTTGTTGTCGTCATGAATTATTATGGGAAATAAGAATTTTCGCCTGTGGTATATAGGATACGCTCCTTCACATTTATACCTTGAGCTTTTATGATATACTGGTCGGCAATTTGCGAGTTCGGAATTGTCGACATCCATATTTACGATTAGGTGTGGATCAGCGAGTTCGGGATTTCACAACCATATTAGTACATTGTTTGAAGAAGGAGTTTGTCCATATACATGTTTGTTATTTGAGTGACTTGATCACTTTCTAATGCTTGTGAAAAATAGTATTGTTTTCCAAATCTTGCTTGATTACTTATAAGTTAAATGTTAATTACTCCCACTTTCAGTTTCAGAGACAAACCAGAATTGCGCAGCGAAAGCTCCGAGAAGTTGACTTCTTAGTTGGTTATAATCTGATATGTTTATTATGTTGTATATTCTATTTGCAAACCAACTGACTATTGTATATGTATCATTTGAGAGAAGATCTTGTATATACATTTCTGAGCGGGGTTAGTTTTGGGTTAAGTTTTATAGCAGATTCCTTAATCAAATGCTTAGGTATATGATTCAGATTCTTAGTGCCTCTTTATTTAGTTAATCTCTTGGATTCGTCAGCTGTTAGCTTAGAGGGCGCTACAAAGTTGGTTCTATAGTCCACTAGCTAAGGCTTATGAATATCTACAACTTTGTAGAAGAAGTCAAGGGCTATTTCATACCATAAATGGTCCAAAATGTCCAACTAAGAATACATGGCACTAAGCCCAAGTCCACTAGACTCGGCCCATTACACAAGTGCTGACCCAACAGGGTCAACTGACGGTCACTAATGGTCAAATGGTTCAACTAACAGTCAACATCCAATCAAAGGTCAAAGTCCAGGGTAAATGGTTAAGGTCAAGTCAACTGAGTCGACTCAGATCAGGATCTGTAACTCAGTGAGTTAACACCGATTCAACTCAGTCAGATAAACTATCAGGCAAATACTCTATTGCAACTACAAATTCACTTGCAACCTAATTCTATTCATTCCAACAAGGTTTTAAAGTTCAATACAACAACAATACATAGAATTTAAGTTAAGCTTCATAATTTAACTACAACTGTAAGCTTAGCCTACCTGCAAATGCAGTAGCTGCAATATCCAAATCCTCTTCACTCAAAACCACACTCGACACCACTATTGCACATTCAGTCAATCACCACTCTAGCATACCACCATTACAAAGCTGATCAGCTCATCAACACATATACTCATTCTAACCACAGTCATCCTTCATATCCACAGTGTCTTATCCACCATTATCACTTCCAAAGTTCAGCACTCATCAACCAATTCAGCTCAACAAGTTGTAACTGTAACTCTATTCCATATCTCAAAACAGTTCCTAAACTTCCAACAGCCACTCATATCCCCTGCAGCTTCAACAACACCACTACAACTTGTAACTCAGTACAATATCACACTAAACCTTAATACTCTGTTTGCACTTCAGTAGAGATCATACTCTCTTCATATTACCTATAATTTCCTCCACCAGCTTTACTAGTAACTCTAACCCCTGCACTATCAGTTCAGCTCCATCACCACTATCACCTCACCACAGCAACATAATCACCAAATGTAGTTTAACCGTTTCTGCACCACTAGATCACTCAGAATACACACAGAACAAGTAAATTCTTCATCAACATCTTCTCAGTCACTATACAACAACCCAACAGCCACACTAAAGCTATCACCATTACCATTTCCTTGTCCAGTTCACTACAACCAACACAGTTCTGTGTAACTAATGTCCACACCACTTTTAAATCTCAGTTTCAGTTTCATCCTTAATAAGTACCAATCCCTGTAGATCAAAATAAACCTAAACCCCAATCAACACAGCTCCATTTTATATTAACATAATTCTTAACTTCATAAGCATTCACATAATCTCAATAATGAACTGAAGGTTGTACTAATTTAATTACATAAACATTTACCTTAAATAGTTCCATTCCAGCAAGTTGACATCAGTTCATTTTCTTCTTCAAACTCCGACTCCTTGGATACAATTAATTTCAAAACCATAACCAATTTCTTCTTCAAATTGTATCTAGACATTCTTTGGAATCCTAACCTTTCAATTCTTAATTAAACTTCTTCTCTGTAATCAATCCCTAAATTGAATACTCAATTCTTCTTCTTTATTCTCAATACCCAAAATCCATCTCTAAACACTTCCTTAGAACATCAATTGCATATATCGAATCTTCTATGAGTTTCCTTCATGAAACCCTAACTCTTGATTCAATCATCAACAACCTTACAACTTCAATCAACCATCAACCCTCTCATTCTTCATACATAAGTATCTCAAAACACCGATTCAATTCACCTCCCAATTCCTTATCAAACCCTAATTTGGTCTTCTCCGATTCAATCCTAACTTCGATTTCTCATTCCTCCTTCAAGTCTGAATCACAATAGAGACCATCACCATAACTACTGACTACAGTATGATCTTCTCCACCTTCTGTCAATCTCAGAGCTTCCATTTGATTTCACAATTTCGTCAGAGAAAGAAGAACAGGAGAGAAGAGAAGAAAAACGGAAAAGAATGGAGAATGAAGAAGAAGAAAAGAGAATAAGAGCGAGTTTATTCTCTCGGTTGGGTAGATAAGACCAAGGTTGGTTAGTGGGACACTCCTCAAAATGATAAGGGGCAGCTAAGACGTTTGTATGCAAAATGGCTATTTGCCCCTAAAATAGAACTCAAAACCCTATTTCCTCTCATTTCCTTCTTCACAGAACCCTAACTCTATAATTCTTCAACAACTCAACTTCAAAACTTCAATTAAACACCAACCCTCTCATTCTTCATCCACCTGCTACTCAGAACACAGATCAATTCAATAAAATTTCAAACATCTCTGGAACCTTAAATCGATTCTCTCTACATCACCTCAAACAGAAACCACTAACTCTCCTCCTTCTTAATTAACCAAAACACCTTCACCTTTAAGGACTAAACAATCTTCATTAATTGATTCTCTCAAATTAATTCTCGGAATCGCCAGAGGCGAGAAGCAGAATAAGATGAAGAACAGGGGAAGAAAGAAGAGACGAGAAGAAGAATAAAGAGAAAGAAGAAAAGAGAATGTCTCTCCTCGACACGTCTTGGTGATAAGGCCACCTTCCCATCATAAAGGCACCCAACCAAAAGATAAGGGCAGACCTTCGGTGCTCATAGAAGATAACTCGGCTGCCTTGATAATTCTGAGTGTGAAATGACCATTTTACCCTCCACACAACTCAGATGATTTCTTCTACGTCTAGTGTCCGAATGACACGTTCAAGTAGTCCATTCCGCGTAACTTTTCGACATCTATCTAATGATACTAGGTTCTTGTCGTTGTTAGATTAGTTCCTATTGATTAGCGTTCGTGTTAAACTAATCGAGTTATTATCTGCTTAGACGTCCTACCTACGTAACAAGTATCACCCGAACACATTAGAATTACAAACCTCACTATTCCCCAGTGTTGGATTATCTAAGTCCTAACTTATTAAGATTAATTAATCTCTAGGCTTTTATCTTAATTGGTGTAATTTAAAATTTTACTTCATAAATAGTTCACATCATTGTAAGCAATTTAATCATCAAAATTTATTTACCGTTATTATTATTTATTTATTTTATTATTATAAGTAATCCAAATTCGATTCACGTTCAATTTATAATGTCTGATATTTTAACTTTACTGTAATACCATATATACATTTTCCAGAAATGATCTGTTATAAATTTTCTACTAATTTAATTACTCAAATATTTTTATAAACTGTGTTATTATTCTCATGATTCTTATGTTGCTAGTCCGGTTGGTACACTAAAATTTAATATTCTAAAATATAATTTTACATTCATGTAAAGGTTGATATAACATATTTTACTCATTCAGATTGAATCTATATACTATATTTTGTTAAATTTTTGTGTGGGTAATTTAA